>NC_053023.1:327627758-327876556 GCF_003073215.2 Triticum urartu | reverse complement strand
CAAGGAAAGTCCCATCCGGACACGGGACGAAGTCTTCAATCTTGTATAAGGAGTTGCATGATAAATTTCAGCAAATGATGAGTGGACAAGTGCAAGATGTGCTAAACAGATTTGAAGAGGCCATGGAGAAGATAGATGGCATGGAGAAGATGTTCGAAACAAAGCTCGATAACAAGTTTAATGAATTGCTCGCGCATCTTCCACCACCACCACCGGCTGCCCCTAACGCACCTCTACAACAGCAACAACAACGTCGCTTTCCAAATCAAGTGGGACAAGCAAAGCGTGTTCCCATTGACCCTGGGAAAAATTCTGGTACCGCTATTGATGCTTCTGCCGCTCCTGCTGCTACTGAAGAGGTGGAGGACCATTACGAGGATGAGGTTGACCAAAATCAGAACTACATGCAACCACCACCACCACCACCACCAGGTCGTCCTCATGCATATCATCGCAACGGTAGGGCTGCACCACCACCTGAGGTACATGACCATCTTCCTAAACTAAAATTGAATATTTCACCATTTGAGGGTAGATATGTTACTGATATATATCTTACTTGGGAGTTAGAAACTGAACAACGATTTACATGTTTACAATATCCGGAGGAGAGACATGTTCCTGCTGCTATTTGTGCTTTCACGAGCTTTGCATGCGTTTGGTGGTCTGAACATTGTAGATTATATCCTATTCCAGCTACTTGGGCTGCTTTGCAAACTGCTATGCGTACTCGTTGGGTTCCACCATATTATCAACGTGAATTACTTCAAAAATTGCAGCGTTTAAGACAAGGAAAAAATTCTGTAGAAGACTATTATCAGGAATTACAAACTGGCATGATTAGATGTGGTATTGTTGAGGAGAATGAAGCTATGCTTGCACGTTTTATGGGTGGATTAAATAGAGAGATTCAGACCATTCTAGAGTATAAGGAGTATACTAATATCACTTGTTTATTCCATCTTGCTTGTAAAGCTGAACGTGAAGTGCCGGATCGACAGGCATTGGCGCGCACTAACTTTTCTGCAGGTCGATCTTCATCATGGACACCACGTGCATCCTCTACTTCCACTCCACCAGCACCTCCATCAGGTGCCACCTCCAGCCGTCATACAAGAAAGCAGGCACAACAACCACTATCTGCCAAGAGCACACCTGCCGGACCTGCGAAGATCTCTTCTTCTTCCATGGCATCAACAGGGCACACAAGTGATATTATTTGTCGTCATTGTAAGGGAAGAGGACATTTTGCGAGAGAATGCCAATCTCAGCGTGTGACAATTGCTACTGAGGATGGTGGGTATGAGTCCGCTAGTGACTATGATGAGGAGACTTGGCTCTTATTACACGTGAAGAACACGGTGGAGATGATTCTGATCATGAGACGCAATACATGGCTCCTGAAGATGCTGACAGGTATGAATGTTTAGTTGCTCAACGTGTTTTGAGTGTGCAGGTTACACAGGCCGAGCAAAATCAGAGGCATAATTTGTTCCATACAAAGGGAGTTGTGAAGGAACGTTCTGTTCACGTCATCATAGATGGAGGGAGCTGCAATAACTTGGCTAGCATGGAGATGGTAGAGAAGCTATCTCCCATCACAAGACCACATCCACATCCTTACTACATCCAATGGTTCAACAACAGCGGCAAGGTTAAGGTAACACGTACTGCTCGTGTGCATTTTAGTATCTCTACATATGTTGATTATGTTGATTGTGATGTGGTACCTATGCAAGCATGTTCCTTATTACTTGGTAGACCATGGCAATTTGATAAAAATTCTGTACACCATGGTAGAAACAATCAGTATACTCTTGTTCATAAGGATAAAAATATTACTTTGCTTCCTATGACTCCTGAATCCATTTTGAAAGATGATATTAATAGAGCTAATAAAGCAAAACAGGAGAAAAATAAGAGTGAAAATCAGATTGTGGCAAAAGAATTTGAGCGACAAATGAAACCTAATAATAAACCATCTAGTGTTGCTTCTGAAATTAAATTGAAAAGTGCATGTTTACTTGCCACAAAATCTGATATTGATGATCTAGATTTCAGCAAATCTGTTTGCTATGCTTTTGTGTGCAAAGAGGCATTATTTTAATTCGAGGATGTGCCTTCCTCTTTGCCTCCTGCTGTCACTAACATTTTGCAGGAGTTCGCCGACGTCTTTCTAGAAGATGTGCCACCAGGATTACCACCTATTCGAGGGATTGAGCATCAAATTGACTTAATTCCCGGTGCACCATTACCCAACCGTGCACCATACCGTAACAATCCAGAGGAGACGAAGGAGATTATGCGTCAAGGACAAGAACTGCTCGACAAAGGTTATATACGCGAATCCCTTAGTCCTTGTGCTGTTCCTATCATTTTAGTGCCGAAAAAGGATGGTACGTCGCGTATGTGCATTGATTGTAGAGGCATTAATAATATTACTATTTGTTATCTTCATCCTATTCCTAGGCTAGATGATATGGTTGATGAATTGAGTGGCTCTACAATATTCTCCAAAGTTGATTTGCGTAGTGGATACCATCAAATTCGTATGAAATTGGGAGATGAATGGAAAACATCATTTAAAACTAAGTTTGGATTATATGAGTGGTTAGTCATGCCTTTTGGGTTAACTAATGCACCTAGTACTTTCATGAGGTTAATGAACGAAGTTTTACGTGCTTTCATTGGACGATTTGTGGTAGTTTACATTGATGACATATTGATTTATAGCAAATCTTTGGAGGAACATTTGGAACATTTACGTGTTGTTTTTATTGCTCTACGTGATGCACGTTTGTTTGGTAACCTTGGAAAGTGCACCTTTTGCACAGACCGAGTATCTTTTCTTGGCTATGTTGTTACTCCACAGGGAATTGAAGTTGATAAAGCCAAGATTGAAGCTATTGAGAGTTGGCCGTAGCCCAAAACGGTCACACAAGTGAGGAGTTTCCTTGGCCTCGCTGGTTTCTATAGGCGTTTTGTGAGAGATTTCAGCACCATTGCTGCACCTCTCAACGAGCTTACAAACAAGGATGTGCCTTTTGTTTGGGGTACCGCACAGGAAGAAGCCTTCACGGTATTAAAAGATAAGTTGACACATGCTCCTTTACTCCAACTTCCTGATTTTAATAAGACTTTAGAGCTTGAATGTGATGCTAGTGGAATTGGATTAGGAGGTGTGTTATTACAAGATGGCAAACATGTTGCATACTTTTCTGAAAAATTGAGTGGGCCTAGTCTGAACTATTCTACTTATGATAGAGAATTATATGCTCTTGTTTGGACCTTAGAAACATGGCAACATTATTTATGGCCCAAGGAATTTGTTATACATTCTGATCATGAATCATTGAAACACATTAAAAGTCAAGCAAAACTGAACCGTAGACATGCTAAATGGGTTGAATTCATTGAGACTTTCCCTTATGTCATTAAACACAATAAGGGTAAAGAAAATGTTATTGCTGATGCATTGTCTCGTCGTTATACTATGCTTTCACAACTTGACTTTAAAATATTTGGTTTGGAGACCATCAAAGATCAATATATGCATGATGCTGAATTTAAAGATGTATTGCAGAATTGTAAGGAAGGGAGAACTTGGAACAAGTTCGTTCTTAACGATGGATTTGTGTTTCGTGCTAACAAGCTATGCATTCCAGCTAGCTCCGTTCGTCTTTTGTTGTTGCAGGAGGCGCATGGAGGAGGATTAATGGGACACTTTGGCGTGAAGAAGACGGAGGGTATACTTGCTACACATTTCTTTTGGCCAAAGATGAGACGGTATGTTGAGCATTTTGTTGCTCGCTGCACTACATGTCAAAAAGCTAAGTCACGACTCAATCCTCATGGTTTATATATGCCTTTGCCTGTACCTAGTGTTCCTTGGGAGGATATATCTATGGACTTTGTTTTAGGTTTACCTCGAACAAAGAAGGGGAGGGATAGCATATTTGTTGTCGTGGATAGATTCTCGAAAATGGCACATTTTATACCATGTCATAAAAGCGATGATGATGTTAATGTTGGTGATTTGTTCTTTCGTGAAATTATTCGCTTGCATGGTGTGCCAAATACTATTGTTTCAGATCGTGATACTAAATTTCTTAGCCAGTTTTGGAGATGTTTATGGGCTAAGTTGGGGACTAAGCTGCTTTTTAGTACTACTTGTCACCCCCAAACTGATGGACAAACTGAAGTAGTCAATAGAACATTGTCTACTATGCTTAGGGCTGTTTTGAAGAATAACAAGAAAATGTGGGAAGAATGCTTGCCTCATATTGAATTTGCTTATAATTGTTCATTGCATTCTACTACTAAGATGTGCCCTTTTGAAATTTTGTATGGTTTCCTACCTCGTGCACCTATTGATTTGTTGCCTCTTCCATCTTCGGAGAAGGTTATTTTTGATGCTAAAGAACGTGCTGAATTGATTTTAAAAATGCATGAGTTAACTAAGGAAAACATTGAGCATATGAATGCTAAATATAAACTTGCTGGAGATAAGGGTAGAAAACATGTTGTGTTTGCACCTGGAGATCTTGTTTGGTTACATTTGCGTAAGGATAGATTTCCTAATTTGCGCAAATCAAAGCTAATGCCACGTGCTGATGGTCCTTTTAAGGTGTTAGAGAAAATAAATGATAATGCATATAAACTTGAGCTGCCAGCAGATTTTGGGGTTAGTCCCACTTTTAACATTGCAGATTTGAAGCCTTATTTGGGTGAGGACGATGAACTTTCGTCGAGGACGACTTAATTTCAAGAAGGGGAGGATGATGAGGACATCAATACCATTGTTACACCCACAGCCCCTACTACTATACATACTGGACCAATTACTAGAGCTCGCGCACACCAATTGAATTATCAGGTACTTTCGTTTCTTGGTAACGATTCTAATGTTCATGAGAATATGATGATGCCTAAATTGGATACATTTGTCTTGCTTACAAATGAAGGGCCTAGCTTGGACAAGAAAGATGAACCTTGGAACAAGTTCAAGCGTGGAGATGATGGCATGCGCAAGGGGATCCAGAACGGAGTTACAAGTGATGATTTCAGGACTTTGAAGCCACCATAAGGAGTGCATGAAGCCTTGGACGAAATATACAAGATGCCACTTCATAAATTTCATCCAGAGGCTATTTTAGGTGTTGTGTCACCTTATTATTGGGCCAGGCCCATGTATTTTCGAAATACTTAAGTATAGGCTGTTTTTAGAGTCCGTATGTGTGGGAAAACAAGAGTTAGGGTTGGTTTCGGACCCCTCCTCCAAGGGCCACGAAATTCCCCCCTCTTCCTCCATATATACAGGCCTTAGGGCGTCGTTTAGACTTTGGGTTTTGTTTAGATTAAAAGTTCACCGTAGCTGCAACTTTGCGTACTTTGTTTGTGTCCAACGACCAGACCAAGACGTCACAGAGCCCCACCTTGATTAATAAAGCTTTCATCTTATATTCGCAATATCCAGATTGCAATCTCAATTTCTTGCTTATACTTTGTTTGCTCACAGGAAACATGCCCTCGTGGTCAGGTTGATCGTGCTCTGGCGTGGTCAATAACCCCTCAGAGTTGGTTTAGCGATTGCTAAGGCGCGACGTCCTCGCACGTTCGTAGTCGTATCATCAAAGTCGACTTCCTCTAAAACGATAGCCATTATCTCATCGAAAGACGGGACACCTTTGCCTCTATCATAACCCCTCGGAAGTTTGTTTAGCGATTGCTAAGGCGTGACGTCTCGCACGTTCGTAGTCGGATCTTCAAGGTCGACTCCCACAGAAACGATAGCCACCATCTCATCGAAACATCGGGACACCTTCGCCTCTATCACACTGTAGCGCCTCGAGACCGATGTGCCAGGTGTCCTTCAGTTATTCGCTGTTGTTGCCTTGTCATTGCTTGCGTGTCATGCATTGCATATCATGTCATCATGTGCATTTCATTTGCATAAATGTTCGTCTCATGCATCCGAGCTTTTTCCCCGTTGTCCGTTTTGCAATCCGGCGCTCCTATGTCATCCGGTGTCCCTTTCTACCTCTTTTCGTGTGTGGGTGTTAAACGTTTTCGGATTGGACCGATACTTGTCATGCGGCCTTGGTTTACTACCGGTAGACCGCCTGTCAAGTTTCGTGCCATTTGGACTTCGTTTGATACTCCAACGGTTAACCGAGGGACCGAAAAGGCCTCGTGTGTGTTGCAGCCCAACACCCTTCCAAACTGGCCCAAAACCCACCTAAACTCCCACCATCATCTCGGTCGTTCGATCACGATCGCGTGGCCGAAAACCGCACCTCATTTGGAGCTTCCTAGCTCCCTCTACCTATAAATATGTGTCCCCCTCCAAAAATTCGCGGATGAAACCCTAACTTCGTCCTCCTCGCGCCACCGGACACTTCTCCACCGCACCGGACATGTCAGCACCGCCCATCAGCGAATCCGGGATCGCCACGTGGCCTCCGCCGTCCCGCCGCCGCCGGGGCCCGCGGAACCCAGATCGGACCCGCGCGGGCCCATCCCGCCGCCGCCAACCGCGGGCGCTGCCCGAGCCGGCCGCCCTTCGCCGCACCTCCACCGAGCCTCCCCGCCGTTCGCCGCCATGCACCGGCCGCCGCGTGCCGCCTCCGCTGGCGACGAGTGTCGCGCCGCTCTCCGACCCCGCCGGCCGCCTCCCGCGTCCCCGGGCCACCGCCCCGCGCCACCTCGGTCTCCGCGTGCCTCACCGCCGCCCCGGCGACCTCCTCTCCGGCAGGATCCAGCTCCGTCCGCCTCTCCCTCGTCTTCTCTGGTGACCCCGCTCCGATTCCGGCGACCTCGAAGTCCGCGCCCAGCTGGATCTAGATCTGGATCGAATCTCGGTCGACTTTTTCCTCTGAAACCCTAATATTTTTTGCTATCTTTGACATGCCATAACTCTGCATCCGTAGCTTCGATTCGTGTGTGTAGCATATCAAAATGTTCGTCTCGACGAGTACATCATTTCATCTATTTGCATCATTTTCATTTGAGCTCATCTTGATGCCCGAAATGCTGTTGGAAGAGGGCTATGTGATGATTATGTCAGATCTGTTTCAGCAAATGGCCTTTTGTCATTTTTGCCATGATTAATGTGTGCATGCTATGATCCTGAGCTCTACATGTGTTTTGTTAAATGCCATTCCATCTTTACAGGGGTGTATGCCATGTATTTTTGTGATATTTGTGGTGACTAGCACAAGCATGCAAAGTAGCTTACTCAATGATGCTGATTTCAGGGACTTAGAATTTCACAGTCCTTGTCCTGTTTTTGTCTTTATGCCATATGTTAATGTTGTTTCCTAGTGATCCGTGCCTCTTTTGAGGATGATCAGTAAGGATGTTTTGTTAATATTGTGGTGCTCTATCCATCCATGTCTTTGTTTGAATTTATGGAGCACCCTAGCTTGAGTCAATCGAGCCCTACTTTCGCTATAAAATGTTCCTGGCAGATTGTTAACATGTTTAGCGATTTTGCCGAGCTTGTTGTTATTGATCCGTGCATGCTATGTTGTTGTTCCTGCCATGTCTAGCTTCTATGCCATGTATTTTTGCTGGTTGTATGCTTAGTATATCATGCCATGCTTTTTAGTGAGTGCATCGAGCTCGTAAACATGCCTACTTGATGTCTGTTTTGCATGCTCCAGTTTTTCACTAAGTCTGAATCTGTTTATGTTTTTGCTATGTTCACATGCTTGCAATTGTATTTTCTGATACCTTTTGGCTCATGGTCACTAAGGGACTTTTGTTATATGCTTTGAGTAGCTTCATGTCATGCCTTACTTTGCCATGATATGTTCCTGTAGCATATAGTTATCACGCTCTAAACTTTGCTTCCTGCTGATAAATTCCTGACATGTTAATTTCACTAAGTCTGTAACCTGTTATCGTTTGCTCTTTTGCCATGCTTGTTTGAACCTGCTATTTAGTGAATTAGCCGTAGCTCAGTGTTCATATTTTGTCAAGCATCATGAGTGGATCCCTGCCATGCATTTTGTTGCCATGTTTGAGTGCTGCAGCATATTTATCTTGATGCATTTAGAAGGCTACTTGCTGTTTATCGCAGACCGGTGCCATATTTGTTTTGATTGCCATTTCCAAACTGTGCATCCGATTCCGGTGATCTTTATATCAATTTTGACCGAAATCACCTCCCCTTTCCAGTGGCACTCTTGGATTTCCAAGTTGAGGCCACGTTCAATCATTCCTTTTCAAATCATGCATATGCATCACATACCGCATCTCGCATATCATGCCATGTTCATGTGTTGGTTGTTTACTATGTTGTGTGCTTCTTTCCGGTGTTGCTTCTTTGGGTTGGTTCCGATAACGTCGCGTTTGTGAAGAACCGTTCAACTTCGTCCGTTTGTCTTCTTCATGGACTCGTTCTTCTTCCTTGCGGGATTTCAGGCAAGATGACCATACCCTCAAAATCACTTCTATCTTTGCTTGCTAGTTGCTCGCTATTTTGCTATGCCTATGTTGCGATACCTACCACTTGCTTATCATGCCTCCCATATTGTTAAGCCAAGCCTCTAAACACCTTGTCCTAGCAAAACGTTGTTTGGCTATGTTACCGCTTTGCTCAGCCCCTCTTATAGCGTTGTTAGTTGCAGGTGAAGATTGGAGCTTGTTCCATGTTTGGAACATGGATATTTGTTGGGATATCACAATATCTCTTATTTAATTAATGCATCTATATACTTGGTAAAGGGTGGAAGGCTCGGCCTTATGCGTGGTGTTTTGTTCCACTCTTGCCGCCCTAGTTTCCGTCATATCGGTGTTATATTCCTGGATTTTGCGTTCCTTACACGATTGGGTTATAATGGGAACCCCTTGACAGTTTGCTTTGAATAAAACTCCTCCAGCAAGGCCCAACCTTGGTTTTACCATTCACCACCTAGCCTTTTTCCCTTGAGTTAGGCCAGCCCAAGGGTCATCTTTATTTTAACCCCCCCGGCCAGTGCTTGTCTAAGTGTTGGTCCAAACTAGAGCCCCTTGCAGCGCCACCTCGAGGAAACTCGAGGGCTGGTTTTAGTTATACGGATTGCTTATCTGGTGTGCCCTGAGAACGAGATATGTGCAGCTCCTATCGGGATGTCGGCGCATCGGGCGGTCTTGCTAGACTTGTTTTACCATTGTCAAGGATGTCTTGTAACCGCGATGCCGAGTCTGATCGGATTATCTTGGGAGAAGGAATATCCTTCGTTGACCGTGAGAGCTTATGATGGGCTAAGTTGGGACACCCCTGCAGGGATTTGAACTTTCGAAAGCCGTGCCCGCGGTTATGGGCAGATGGGAATTTTTTAATGTCCGATTGTAGAAAACCTGAAGTTTATCTTAATTAAAATACATCAACCGCGTGTGTAACCGTGATGGTCTCTTCTCGGCGGAGTCCGGGAAGTGAACACGGTGTTGGAGTTATGCTTGACGTAGGTTGTTCTAGGATCACTTCTTGATCATAGTTTCTCGACCGTGCTTTGCCTTCTCTTCTCGCTCTCATTTGCGTATGTTAGCCACCATATATGCTAGTCACTTGCTGCAGCTCCACATCATACATTTTACCCTTCCTATAAGCTTAAATAGTCTTGATCGCGAGGGTGTGAAATTGCTGAGTCCCCGTGACTCACAGATACTTCCAAAACCAGTTTGCAGGTGCCGATGTTATCGTGCAGGTGACGCAACTGAGCTCAGGAGGAGCTCGATGAACATCTTTTCCTTTGTGTTGTTTCGTTTCAGTCGATCAGTAGTGGAGCCCAGTTGGGACGATCGGGGATCTGTGTAGCATTTGGGGTAGTCTTATTTTATTTTGGTTCCGTAGTCAGACCTTGTGTGTATATGGATGATTTAATGCTTTATTCATGTAATTGTGTGAAGTGGCGAGTGTAAGCCAACTATGTATCCTTTTCCCTTAATGTATTAGATGGGTTGTGGTGAAGATTACCTCACTTGCGACATTGCTTTCAATGCGGTTATGCCTCTAAGTCGTGCTTCGACACGTGGGAGACATAGCCACATCGAGGGCGTTACACACACGATGATGCAACCGCAAATTCAACAAAGCAAAATACTGAAAAGACTATGCAAAGGCTCAGATTGGTTCGGATATGATGAACTAACCCTAATTTTTTGGCTTTTTTTCGTGGACTGTAGGTATGAAGAACAGACTCGATCTAAACTACGAAAAACTGTAAAATCTCACCTAGCAACCTGGAAATCTGATACCACTTGATAGAGGTGAAGGTGTCCCGATGTTTCGATGAGATGGTGGCTATCGTTTCTGTGGGAGTCGACCTTGATGATCCGACTACGAATATGAAAGACGCCGCGCCTTAGCAATCGCTAAACCAACTTCCGAGGGGCTATTGACCATGCTGAAGCACGATCAACCTGACCACGAGGGTCTGTTTCCTGCGAGCAAATGAAGAACAAGCAAGAAACTGAGATTGCAATCTGGATATTGTGAATATAAGATGAAAGCTTTATTGATCAATGCGGGGTTCTGTGACGTCTTGGTCTGGTCATTGGACACAAACGAAGTACGTGAAGTTGCAGCTATGGTGAACTTTTAATCTAAACAAAACCCAAAGTCTAAACAACGCCCTAAGGGATGTATATATGGAGGAAGAGGGGGGATTTTGTGGCCCTTGGGGGAGGGGTCCGAAACCAACCCTAACTCTTGTTTCCCCACACATACGGACTCTAAAAACAGCCTATACTTAAGTATTTCGAAAATACATGGGCCTGGCCCAATAATAAGGTGACGCGGCACCTAAAATAGCCTCTGAACGAAATTTATGAAGTGGCATATTGTATATTTCGTCCAAGGCTTCATGCACTCCTTATGGTTGCTTCAAAGTCCTGAAATCATCACTTGTAACTTCGTTCTTGATCCCCTTGCGCATGCCATCATCTCCACGCTTGAACTTGTTCCAAGGTTCATCTTTCTTGTCCAAGCTAGGCCCTTCATTTGTAAGCAAGACAAATGTATCCAATTTAGGCAGTATCGTATTCTCATGAACATTAGAATCATTACCAAGAAACGAAAGTACCTGATAATTCAATTGGCGTGCGCGAGCTCTAGTAAGTGGTCCAGTATGTATAGCAGCACGAGCTGTGGGTGTAACAATGGTATTGATGTCCTCATCAGATACTAAAGGAGGACCAGGAGGCAGAGGCTCAACTCGACGCGGAGCATGCGCATGCCCCTGCCATCGAGGGTCTCCTGCAGGCGGAACCGGATGTCGTGGATGTGAACCGGGCGGCGGAGGCTCAACTCGACGCAGAGCGCGCAGATGCCGCTGCCATCACGGCCCTCCTGTAGGCAGAACCGGGCGTCCTGAACTTGAACCGGGCGGTGGAGGCTCAACTCGACGCAAAGCACATGGATGCCGCTGCCATCGAGGCCCTCCTGTAGGCGGAACCGGACGTCCTGGACTTGAATCGGGCGGCGGAGGCTCAACTCGATGCGGAGCGTGCAGATGCCGCTGCCATCGAGGCCCTCCTGCAGGCAGAACCGGACGCCCTGGACTTGAACCGGGCGGTGCTCTCGTCCGTGTAGAGCACCCACACGCTCCGCGTGAACGATTAGGTGGAGGCCGAGGACAACCATGGTGCGGAGACACACATCGGCAGCTACGATTGGTTCGCGCCGGCAGCCAAAGACGACGAGGCCGTCTCGTTCTACAAGCAGTGATAGTTTTTATTTATGTTGTTGTTTTTAGGGATCTTTTGTTGTGTAAGAACATATATTGTTATGCAAGTCACCTGACTTTCATCATTTGGGTCCGTCTACCATTTCAGGCGGTTGGATGAATATCCTACGTCTCCTAACCCTTCTTCCTCACCTCTTCTTCTTCCCCAACAGACCATTGCACGCGCTGTACGGATCCACCCCAACATGCGGTTGGATAAACATAATGTATGAATGGAAATTATCTGTCAGCGGTAGCACGTGTTAGTGAGGGTGTGTTCCCTTGGTTGGGTTTGCGGCATGCAGGAGCGCCTGTGTGAGGGTGCGGTGCGACCGCGGCATGCAGGAGCGGCCGTGTGAGGGTGCGGTGCGACCGCAACAGCCATGCGCAAGTGTACCTCGTTTTTCATTTTGAAAAATTTATGCAAGCTTGGCAAAAATGTGTGGCGAAGTATGGCAATGTAAGGCCTAGACCCAAACAGGATAAGTATGTACGTACTAGGAGTACTAGTGTTAAAAAACAAAGGCGGGGTTTTCCTTTGCGAGATTAATCGATACAAATCCTCGTTTGGCGTGTCAATTAATGTGTATTTTTTTCTCCAAAGCCCAAAGAGCTAACCATCTCACTCCTCATCGCTTGATTAATGTAGCGCCATGCAAACAAACCTTCTCACTTCTACATGCATGCAAGGGTATATTAATGTCCTTGGTGGCTAGTACGAGGCCAACCCCATCAATTTTGCCTCGATTAGTGTTACTGGCCTTTTGCAAATTGTAATTGTGATAAATTGGCCTTGTGTACAAAAAATGGAGGTAGTAACAATTTGACTTCCTTCCCCATTGCGCTGACGTCGACGATATCTCGAACGTTGTGGTTTGGTGAAGTGCGTTCGACGGAGAACACCATTGAGGGAGACCACGGTAAGTCATTCGCAAGTGCCGCCTGCAAGCCGAGACAACCGCCTTATTTGCATCCAGGAAGTCCGTTGAACCAAAGGATGGGTAAATGTACTAGTACTACTAGTACACAATAGCATCGTCCATCCAACTTAGTGCGGTGAGGTGGTTTCTCGAAGAAGACGATGGAGAAGCGGAGTCAGCGAAGAGTGAATGATGGTTGCTTCGTCCGTGCTTTGTGATTTGATGCCTCACTGCTTTGTGATTTGTGATAGAAGGGATAGGCGAGTAGACTATGTGCTCTATACTGTACATGCGTCCAAACACGGGAGAAAGAGGAGAGACGTTGCATTTTTCTATTCCTTCAATCAATCAGGGAGCTTCGGTTACATCTTTTTGGCTTTGGCAGCACCATCCATAATGGTTCCCATCGATGACAAAAGCTATTTTCACATTTGGCTACAAATTGTGGATGCCCTTAACCGTACCACTTAGTTTTGCTCCTGTGTGCTATCTATACAAATCTCAATTATATTGATCTAAAAAATTATAGAATCAAGATTACTAAAAAGGAGGTGATTTTTCCGCGCGGATGGCGGGGGAGGTTTATTATGTTTAGAGGACGTTGGCCTAGCGGTTTGCTAACATGTGGTCCCACGTGTTAGGGGTTTACCAAGCAAATCCGCGTCCCACATGAGGCAGAACAACGACAGAAGCAACACGTGGTTAACTTGAAGAAGATGAGGGAGAAGCGAATTCGGCAACGAGTGAAATCATGGTTGCTGAAGGAAATATGCCCTAGAGGCAATAATAAAGTTGTTATTTATATTTCCTTATATCATGATAAATGTTTATTATTCATGCTAGAATTGTATTAACCAGAAACTTAGTACATGTGTGAATACATAGACAAACAGAGTGTCACTAGTGTGCCTCTACTTGACTAGCTCGTTGAATCAATGATGGTTATGTTTCCTAAACCATAGACATGAGTTGTCATTAGATTAACGGGATCACATCATTATAGAATGATGTGATTGACTTGACCCATCCGTTAGCTTAGCACGATGATCGTTTAGTTTGTTGCTATTGCTTTCTCCATAACTATACATGTTCCTATGACTATGAGATCGTGCAACTCCCGAATACCGGAGGAACACTTTGTGTGCTACCAAACGTCACAACGTAACTGGGTGATTATAAAGGTGCTCTGCATGTGTCTCTGATGGCGTTTGTTGAGTTGGCATGGATCAAGATTAGGATTTGTCACACCGATTGTCGGAGAGGTATCTCTGGGCCCTCTCAGTAATGTACATCACTATAAGCCTTGCAAGAAATGTAGCTAATGAGTTAGTTATGGGACGTAGCATTACGGAACGAGTAAAGAGACTTGCCAGTAACGAGATTGAACTAGGTATTGAGATACCGACGATCGAATCTCGGGCAAGTAACATACCGATGACAAAGGGAACAACGTATATCGTTATGCGGTTTGACCGATAAAGATCTTCGTAGAATATGTAGGAACCAATATGAGCATCCAGGTTCCGCTATTGGTTATTGACCGGAGCCATGTCTCGGTCATGTCTACATAGTTCTCGAACCCGTAGGGTCCGCACGCTTAACATTAGGTGACGATTGGTATTATGAGTTTATGTGTTTTGATGTACCGAAGGTAGTTCGGAGTCCTGGATTTGATCACGGACATGACGAGGAGTCTCGAAATGGTCGAGACGTAAAGATCGATATATTGGAAGCCTGTGTTTGGACATCGGAATGGTTCTGGGTGAAATCGGGAGTATATCGGAGTACTGGGAGGTTACCGAAACCCCCCGGGAGGTATATGGGCCTTATTGGGCCTTAGTGGAAGAGGGGGGAAAGAAATAAAGGAGGGGGCGCCCCCCCAAGCCCAATCCAAATTGGGAAGGGGGCCGACCCCCCCCTTTCCTTCCTTCTTCCCTCTCCTTCCTTCTCTCCTAGAACCAATAAAGAGAAGGGGGGAATCCTACTCCCGGTGGGAGTAGGACTCCTTGGGGCGGGCCTAGAGAGGCCGCCCCCCTCCCCATCCTCCACTCCTTTATATACGGGGGAAGGGGGCACGCCATAGACACACAAGTTGATCAATGATCTCTTAGCTGTGTGCGGTGCCCCCCTCCACCATAATCCACCTCGGTAATATCATAGCGGTGCTTAGGCGAAGCCCTATTCCGGTAGCAACATCATCACCATCATCACGCTGTCGTGCTGAGAAGCTCTCCCTGGAAGCACTACTAGATCGTGAGTTCGCGGGACGTCATCGAGCCGAACGTGTGCAGATCGCGGAGGTGCCGTATCTTCCGTAGTAGATCAGTCGATCGTGAAGACGTACGACTACATCAACCGCGTTGTCATAACGCTTCCGCTTACGGTCTACAAGGGTATGTAGACGATACTCTCCCCTCTCGTTGCTATGCTTCACCATGATCTTGTGTGTGCGTAGGAATTTTTTGAAATTACTACATTCCCCAATAGTGTTATCTGAGCCAGGTTTATGCGTAGATGTTATATGCACGAGTAGAACACAAAGGAGTTGTGGGCGTGGGTATATACATAGTGCTTGCCGTCACTAGTTGATTCTTGATTCAGCGGCATTGTTGGATGAAGCGGCCCAGACCGACATTACGCGTACGCTTACGCGAGACTGGTTCTACCAACGTGCTTCGCACACAGGTGGCTAGTGGATGTCTGTTTCTCCGGCTTTAGTTGAATCGGATTCAATGAACATGGTTCTTTCTGAAGATCAAAAAGCAATCACTATACCACGTTGTGGTTTTTGATGCGTAGGTAAGAACGGTTCTTGCTCAGCCCATAGCAGCCACGTAAAACTTGCAACAACAAAGTAGAGGGTGTCTAACTTGTTTTTGCAGGGCATGTTGTGATGTGATATGGTCAATACATGGTGCTAAATTTATTGTATGAGATGATCATGTTTTGTAACACAGTATCGGCAACTGGCAGGAGCCATATGGTTGTCGCTTTATTGTATGAAATGCAATCGCCATGTAATTGCTTTACTTTATCACTAAGCGGTAGCGATAGTTGTAGAAGCAATAGTTGGCGAGACGACAACGATGCTTCGATGGAGATCAAGGTGTCAAGCCGGTGATGATGGTGATCATGATGGTGCTTTGGAGATGGAGATCAAAGGCACAAGATGATGATGGCCATATCATATCACTTATATTGATTGCATGTGATGATTATCCTTTATGCATCTTATTTTGCTTAGTTCGGCGTTAGCATTATAAGATGATCTCTCACTAAATTTCAAGGTATAAGTGTTCTCCCTAAGTATGCACCGTTGCTATCGTGCCGAGACACCACGTGATGATCGGGTGTGATAAGCTCTACGTTCACATACAACGGGTGCAAGCCAGTTTTGCACACGCGGAATACTCGGGTTAAACTTGGTGAGCCTAGCATATGCAGATATGGCCTCAGAACACTAGAGACCGAAAGGTCGAGCATGAATCATATAGTAGATATGATCAACATAGTGATGTTCACCATTGAAAACTACTCCATCTCACATGATGATCGGACATGGTTTAGTTGATATGGATCACATGATCACTTAGATGATTAGAGAGATGTCTATCTAAGTGGGAGTTCTTAAGTAATTTGATTAATTGAACTTTAATTTATCATGAACTTAGTACCTGATAGTATTTTGCATGTCTATGTTGTTGTATATAGATGGCATGTGTTGTTGTTCCGTTGAATTTTAATGCGTTCCTAGAGAAAGCTAAGTTGAAAGATGATGGTAGCAACTACACAGACTGGGTCCGTAACTTGAGGATTATCCTCATTGCTGCAGAGAAGAATTACGTCCTGGAAGCACCGCTAGGTGACAAGCCCGCTGCAGGAGCAACGCCAGATGTTATGAACACCTGGCAGAGCAAAGCTGATGACTACTCCATAGTTCAGTGTGCCATGCTTTACGGCTTAGAACCGGGACTTGAACGATGTTTTGAACGTCATGGAGCATATGAGATGTTCCAGGAGTTGAAGTTAATATTTCAAGCAAATGCCCAGACTGAGAGATATGAAGTCTCCAATAATTTCTACAGCTGCAAGATGGAGGAGAATAGTTCTGTCAGTGAACATATACTCAGAATGTCTGGGTACCACAACCACTTGACTCAACTGGGAGTTAATCTTCCTGATGATAGTGTCATTGATAGAGTTCTTCAATCACTGCCACCAACCTACAAGAGCTTCGTGATGAACTATAATATGCAAGGGATGGATAAGACGCTTCCTGAGCTCTTCGCAATGCTAAAGGCTGCGGAAGTAGAAATCAAGAAGGAGCATCAAGTGTTAATGGTCAAAAAGACCACCAGTTTCAAGAAAAAGGGTAAAGGGAAGAAGGGGAACTTCAAGAAGAACGGCAAGCCAGTTGCTACTCAAGTGAAGAAACCCACGTCTGGACCTAAGCCTGAGACTGAGTGCTTCTACTGCAAAGGAACTGGTCACTGGAAGCGGAACTGCCCCAAGTATTTGGCGGAGAAGAGGGATGGCAAAGTAAAAGGTATATTTGATATATATGTTATTGATGTGTACCTTACTAATGCTCGCAGTAGTGCCTGGGTATTTGATATTGGTTCAGTTGCTAACATTTGCAACTCGAAACAGGGGCTACGGATTAAGCGAAGATTGGCTAAGGACGAGGTGATGATGCGTGTGGGAAATGGTTCCAAAGTCGATGTGATCGCCGTCGGCACGCTACCTCTGCATCTACCTTCGGGATTAGTTTTAGACCTAAATAATTGTTATTTGGTGCCAGCGTTGAGCATGAACATTATATCTGGATCTTGTTTGATGCGAGACGGTTATTCATTTAAATCAGAGAATAATGGTTGTTCCATTTATATGAGTAATATCTTTTATGGTCATGCACCCCTGATGAGTGGTCTATTTTTACTAAATCTTGATAGTAGTGATACACATGTTCATAGTATTGAAGCCAAAAGATGCAGAGTTGATAATGATGGTACAACTTATTTGTGGCACTGCCGTTTAGGTCATATTGGTGTAAAGCACATGAAGAAACTCCATTCTGATGGACTTCTGGAATCACTTGATTATGAATCACTTGGTACTTGCGAAACATGCCTCATGGGCAAGATGACTAAAACTCCGTTCTCCAGAACAATGGAGCGAGCAACAGAGTTATTGGAAATCATACACACTGATGTATGTGGTCCAATGAACATTGAAGCTCGCGGCGGATATCATTATTTTCCCACCTTCACAGATGATTTGAGTAGATATGGGTATATCTACTTGATGAAGCATAAGTCTGAAACATTTGAAAAGTTCAAAGAATTTCAGAGTGAAGTGGAAAATCATCGTAACAAGAAAATCAAGTTTCTATGATCTGATCGTGGAGGCAAATATTGGAGTTATGAGTTTGGACTTCATTTGAAACAATGTGGAATAGTTTCACAACTCACGGCACCTGGAACACCACAGCGTAATGGTGTGTCTGAACGTCATAATCATACTTTACTAGATATGGTGCGATCTATGATGTCTCTCACTGATTTACCGCTATCATTTTGGGTTATGCTTTAGAGACAGCTGCATTCACGTTAAATAGGGCATCATCTCAATCCGTCGACACGACACCTTATGAACTGTGGTTTGGCAAGAAACCCAAGTTGTCGTTTCTTAAAGTTTGGTGCTGCGATGCTTATGTGAAAAAGCTTCAACCTAATAAGCTAGAACCCAAATCGGAGAAATGTGTCTTCATAGGATACCCAAAGGAGATTGTTGGGTACACCTTCTATCATAGATCCGAAGGCAAGATATTCGTTGCTAAGAATGGATCCTTTCTAGATAAGGAGTTTCTCTCGAAAGAAGTTAGTGGGAGGAAAGTAGAACTTGACGAGGTAATTGTACCTTTTCCCTTATTGGAAAGTAGTTCATCACTGAAATCAGCTCTAGTGATTCCTACACCAGTAAGTGAGGAAGCTAATGATGATGATCATGAAACTTCTGATCAAGTTACTACCGAACCTCGTAGGTCAACCAGAGTAAGATCCACACCAGATTGGTATGGTAATCATGTTCTGAAAGTCATGTTACTTGACCATGACGAACCTATGAACTATGAGGAAGCGATGATGAGCCCAGATTCTGCAAAATGGCTTGAGGCTATGAAATCTGAGATGGGATCCATGTATGAGAACAAAGTGTGGACTTTGGTTGACTTGCCCGATGATCGGCAGGCCATAGAGAATAAATGGATCTTCAAGAAGAAGACTGACGCTAACGGTAATGTTACTATCTACAAAGTTCGACTTGTTGCAAAAGGTTTTCGACAAGTTCAAGGAGTTTACTACGATGAGACCTTCTCACCCGTAGCGATGCTCAAGTCCGTCCGAATCATGTTAGCAATTGCCGCATTTTATGATTATGAAATTTGGCAAATGGATGTCAAAACTGCATTCCTTAATGGATGCCTTAAAGAAGAGTTGTATATGATGCAACCAGAAGGTTTTGTCGATCCGAAAGGTGCTAACAAAGTGTGCAAGCTCTAGCGATCCTTTTATGGACTGGTGCAAGCCTCTCAGAGTTGGAATATACGCTTTGATAGTGTGATCAAAGCATATGGTTTTAGACAGACTTTTTGAGAAGCCTGTATTTACAAGAAAGTGAGTGGGAGCTCCATAGCATTTCTGATATTATATGTAGATGACATATTGTTAATCGGAAATGATACTGAATTTCTGAATAGCATAAAAGGATACTTGAATAAGAATTTTTCAATGAAAGACCTCGCTGAAGCTGCTTATATACTGGGCATCAAGATCTATTGAGATAGATCAAGACACTTGATTGGACTTTCACAAAGCACATACCTTGATAAAGTGAAGAAGTTCAAAATGGATCAGGCAAAGAAAGGGTTCTTGACTGTATTACAAGGTGTGAAGTTGAGTCAGACTCAATGCCCGACCACTTCAGAAGATAGAGAGAAAATGAAAGGTGTTCCCTATGCTTCAGCCATAGGCTCTATCATGTATGCAATGTTGTGTACCAGACCTGATGTGTGTCTTGCTATAAGTTTAGCAGGGAGGTACCAAAGTAGTTCAGGAGTGTTTCACAGGACAGAGGTCGTCGTAAACGGTGACAAAGAGCTTGTCGTAAACGGTTACGTTGATGCAAGCTTTGACACTGATCCGGATGACTCTAAGTTACAAACCAGATACGTGTTTTTATTAAATGGTGGAGCTATTAGTTGGTGAAGTTCCAAGTAGAGCGTCGTGGCGGGATCTACATGCGAAGCGGAATACATAGCTGTTCGGAAGCAGCAAATGAAGGAGTCTGGATGAAGGATTTCATATCCGATCTAGGCGTCATACCTAGTGCATCGGGTCCAATGAAAATCTTTTGTGACAATACTGGAGCAATTGCCTTGGCAAAGGAATCTAGATTTCACAAGAGAACCAAGCACATCAAGAGATGCTTCAATTCCATCCGCGATCAAGTCAAGGAGGGAGACATAGAGATTTGCAAGATACATACGGATCTGAATGTTGCAGACCCATTGACTAAGCCTCTCTCATGAGCAAAACATGATCAACACTATGGGTGTTAGAATCATTACAATGTAATCTAGATTATTGACTCTAATGCAAGTGGGAAACTGAAGTAAATATGCCCTAGAGGCAATAATAAAGTTGTTGTTTATATTTCCTTATATCATGATAAATGTTTATTATTCATGCTAGAATTGTATTAACCGGAAACTTAGTACATGTGTGAATACATAGACAAACAGAGTGTCACTAGTTTGCCTCTACTTGACTAGCTCGTTGAATCAATGATGGTTATGTTTCCTAAACCATATACATGAGTTGTCATTTGATTAACGGGATCACATCATTATAGAATGATGTGATTGACTTGACCCATCCGTTAGCTTAGCACGACGATCGTTTAGTTTGTTGCTATTGCTTTCTCCATAACTATACATGTTCCTATGACTATGAGATCGTGCAACTCCCGAATACCAGAGGAACACTTTGTGTGCTACCAAACCTCACAAAGTAACTGGGTGATTATAAAGGTGCTCTACATGTGTCTCCGATGGCGTTTGTTGAGTTGGCATGGATCAAGATTAGGATTTGTCACTCCGATTGTCGGAGAGGTATCTCTGGGCCCTCTCGATAATGTACATCACTATAAGCCTTGCAAGCAATGTAGCTAATGAGTTAGTTACGGGATGTAGCATTACAGAACGAGTAAAGAGACTTGACGGTAATGAGATTGAACTAGGTATTGAGATACCGACGATCAAATCTCGGGCAAGTAACATACCGATGACAAAGGGAACAACGTATATCGTTATACGGTTTGACCGATAAAGATCTTCGTAGAATATGTAGGAACCAATATGAGCATCTAGGTTCCACTATTGGTTATTGACCGGAGCCATGTCTTGGTCATGTCTACATAGTTCTCGAACCCGTAGGTTCTGCACGCATAAGGTTCGGTGACGATCGGTATTACGAGTTTATGTGTTTTGATGTACCGAAGGTAGTTCGGAATCCCGGATTTGATCACGGGCATGACAAGGAGTCTCGAAATGGTCGATACATAAAGATCGATATATTGGAAGCCTATGTTTGGACATTAGAATGGTTCCAGGAGAAATCGGGAGTATACCAGAGTACCGGGAGGTATATGGGCCTTATTGGGCCTTAGTGGAAGAGAGGGGAAAGAAACAAAGGAGGGGGCGCCCCCCCAAGCCCAATCCAAATTGGGAAGGGGGCCGCCCCCCCTTTCCTTCCTTCTTCCCTCTCCTTCCTTCTCTCCTAGAACCAATAAAGGGAAGGGGAATCCTACTCCCGGTGGGAGTAGGACTCCTTGGGGCACGTCTAAAGAGGCTGGCCCCCTTCCCCTCCTCCACTCCTTTATATACGGGGAAGGGGGCACCCCATAGACACACAAGTTGATCATTGATCTCTTAGCCGTGTGCGGTGCCCTCCTACACCATAATCCACCTCGGTAATATCGTAGTGGTGCTTAGGCGAAGCCCTGTTCCGGTAGCAACATCATCACCGTCATCACGACATCGTGCTGACGAAGCTCTCCCTCGAAGCTCTACTGGATCGTGAGTTCGCGGGATGTCATGGAGCCGAACGTGTGCAGATCGCGGAGGTGCCGTATCTTTGGTACTAGATCGGTCGATTGTGAAGACGTACAACTACATCAACCGTGTTGTCATAACGCTTCCGCTTACGGTCTACAAGGGTACGTAGACGATACTCTCCCCTCTCGTTGCTATGCATCACCATGATCTTGCATGTGCGTAGGAAAGTTTTTGAAATTACTACGTTCCCCAACAGTTGCTTTGTCCCTCCAAATTCTTTTTTACTAGCATTATTATTACTTCGTCCCTCCAACTTAACTGTGGGAAAGGTGCAGCTTTGTGATTTGACACCTCATTGCTCATTACTACACCGGTGCTATGACTGGGGTGCTTCACCCCTACTGCTTTGGACTGTATTTCGATATGGCACGTGGACTAGGGACTAGAACATTTATGAAAGCGAGCGCTCCACTCTTACGACGGAGGAGTACACGACACGACGACCAAGTGAACTGTCACTTGTACTGTATAGTACTATAGTTTTGTTGTTTCGCACGATCCATGGATACAAACCCGATTAAACAGGAAAGGGCGGGATTTTTCCCGTGCGGTAGATGATACTGGCCATACATTTCAAAGGCAATTTTAACGTATGCAAACTAAATAATTAAGTAACAATATGATATCTAGTAAAACTAAAAACACATATGATTTATTGTGTTAGAGTGTAGTAGTAGTGTTGTATTGCATAGTTGTTAGATGCAACATGCGAGAATGTGTATAGATGTAGTTTTTGAGGGCCTACAGAGAGAAAGCATAATACGGTCACCAAACTTTAGAATACGCTCATTACGGTCACTATATATGTTTTGCGGTGATTATACGGTCACTTGCTCACCGTTCAGCATCGGATTGCACTCTGTTGACCGGCCAAATAGTCTGTGTGTCACCATGTTGACTAGTTAAATTGACCATGTTCCTTGTGGGTCCCACCTGTTAGTTCACATAGGAAAAAGGTCAAATAAACACAAATTTACGCAGGTGCGACAAGACTCCAACCCGTGCGCAGGAATCACCTGGTTGTGTATGTGCCTGTCAGGGCCTGATGTGTGTGCATGCACGTGTAGGTTGAGCACTTGAGCATGAGAGTGTGTGTTGGTCGTGTGGTGTGTGCATGCATGTGTGTGTGTGTGAGAGAGAGAGAGAGTGTTGCGTGCGTGCGTGGCTGTGTGCGTACGTGTGAGTGTTGTGTGCGTGCGTGGCCGCACGTGTTCGTGTGAGTGTTGCGTGCATGCAGTTCATGTGCATGCGTGTGTGTGTGTATAATCACCACACCAGCTCCTGTGTGTTAAAACAGACGGCTCAGCATACCAATACAAGGCCACCTTGTCCGTTGTGCCCGCGATCATGACTTCGAACCACCGTCCAATATTTTTTTGTCGTTTGTTTTCATTCTTACTAGCAAGATGCCCGTGCATTGCATGTAACATCAAGATGCATTTGTATGACTAGTTTATCTTGTGAGAGAAAAGGATGAACGAGGGAAGGCCCTGTTTGCAAATGTGGAGAGGTGTGTGGGTACCTTTTTGCAAAATTGCCATAGTTTCCTTCCTACCCGTCAGATATAAATCGGACGACCTATATTGCAGGGTGGCAGGCACACCATCATCACCAACTCTGTTTTTTTATAAGAGTGTAGATGTAGATGTAGAGTAGATACAAGCCGACCGGTGGGCCCAATGGTAGTGAGATAATGTGATGCAACACTAGAGGTGCCATGTGGAGCGTTTAACTGGTCAACTAGTCGTGTCTCGAGCAAATACAGAGCTGTACGGTGAGCCCATGACTGTATAATAGCCAATTTTTAGATCAATGGGGTACGTGATGTAACATGTGTGAATGTGTAGTTGATGTATTTGGCAGGGCCTAGAGAAGTATGTGTGTGTATTACGTATTCAAGAGAGGCATGGATAGAGGGGCCGGCGGGGGGAGGGGCATGGGAGAGATAGCACGAGAAATGAGAGAGGTCTAGAGAGAGAGAGACGAATATGATGTCACGGCGAGAGATTCCCTTGAGTGTGTATATGCAAGGGGGGAGAGGATAGAGGCACGAGGAGAATTTTTTTGTGGTGTCTGTGTTGGTATGTGTGGGTGTGAGAAGATAACGAGACCTGGGGGCAGAGGGTGTGTCACCATGTGAGGTCCGGTGGGTCGAGGTGAGGCCCTTGGTTCGGTTCCGTCCTGCGCTACATTGGTCGGCCCGTGACACATTTAGGGAGACCCATGGATGACTAGTCGTACAAGACAAAGATAGCAGAATTGTGAAGGACCCTATGTCCACTGACAAAGCTGGCTAGGATTTGTAACCCTAGGCGCTTAGACTAAGGTAACCCCTTATCTCTGATATTACTATTCATCCAACCTAAATTTAAGGGGCATACTACAGAATGCTCTGCTAGAATCATACTCGTCGATTAGGAAGAGAGGTGTGAGACAATGCGTGAGAGACAGGCCTAAAGATAATGTGCATACAGGAGACACGTAGGCAGGTCTATGTATATAGAAAGGGTCGATGGGGATTGCGCGTGTGTATGCTTGTGAGAGGAAGAGTGCTTATGATAAAGATTAGTGAAAACAGTCGTAAATGGTTACAAGAGGGAGGGAGGGTTATATCGAGAGCATGTCTGCGAGAAAGACACCTCGGGAGAGAGTGTGTGAGCATGTGTGAGAGACCACCGATGGAGAGTGAAACTACACATAAAAGACTGATGTACACATTAACTAAAGATATAAATTGTATCCAAATATTAGGATGGGATCATGATATTTGCAATTCGCGTAAGGAACGGTCATTGATCAATCAGACATCTAGATTCTATCGAATTTGAGCATGTCTATGTTATTATTCGACATAATTGATCCACATAGTTAGTATTTTGAACTCCAGACAATGCATCGCTTTAGCAATCGAATATAAACGTGAGTATAGTTCATGTTGTGTGTGTAAAGCACATTATACATACGAAAGTTACACACTGAACATTATAAATAGCTAGCTATGAACTAGCATACATTTGAATTCAACTTAAGGTGGTTTAAAAAAATCAAATTCAACATGAAGTCCATTCAATTATTTGAATTCGATATCATGGCATTTGTAAATCATATCTAAATTATGGGGGCACCAATCTTTGCTCTGATTTTGTCCATAATAGCATATATAGTCATGTACAAAATAGATTCAAATTTAGCTCCTCCATTCCAAAATAATCGTAGTTATAGGATTTTCAAGTGTCAAAATTTCAAAAAGAAGCGGATAATTTAATGAGGTTTTCAAACATACAAGGTCAAATTTAACATTGTCTATTTAGGTCAATCCTCAAAATTTCAAGAGTACTCTAAACGTGAACGCTTCTGTTTCAAAATTTCGAACGAAGCACCAAAAGAGCCTCTACTCGCCCGAAAACACGTGAGACCAATGTTTGGTAGTAGAAGGAAATTACTTTTCTAACTCCGACCCATGAAACCTACCGGCCCGACGTCCAAAGGTCTAAACCGGGGTAGGTTTGCAGCTTCATCTAGACGCCACGCAACCGCCTCCGAAAAACATTCATACACAATGGCCGCCTAAGCACGCATGCGTACGGCCGAAATCGCTCCCGCCCACTATTTGGGACACTTGGGATCACCATCCTACTCCCGACCCGCAGTAGGTCTGAAATTTAAGAGGGGGGAAAGTTTGTACTTTCCCCAAATTTCAAACAAGCGCGTCCCATCTGTTCAAAAAAGCCAAAAACAAGTGCGTCCCTGACCGAAACATGGTTCTCCCTTAGCTCCCCCACCCCCACCCCCGTCCGATTCCCCATTCGTACTCCGTGGGTGCCGAAACTACCTCTCCACTAGCCGTGAAACCCCGGCGTCCTCCGCCCGCAACCCCATCCCACCCATCAACCACCGCCCTCCTCCGTCACGCCGGAGCCGATACCCCGACGCCGTCGTCCACCGCAACCTCAACCGCAACGCCCTCCAAGGCTAGTAGTTGAAGCCGAGGCCGAGCTGTCCGTACCCGAGCCAGTTCAACCACGCCGTCCTGCGCCTCGCCGCTGCCGCTCTAACTTCGCCACCGTCCACCACACCGGAGCTGTTCCTGCTACGCCATCCTTCGCCGCCTCGGATCTGTTTCCCCTCTGCCGACATATGGCCACGGCAACACAGTCAACAATTTGGCCATGGGTTCGTCCAAGCCTGCACCCTCCTCCAAAACATCGGTTTCCCCGGCAAAAAGAAGAAGATCGGCGTGACATATGGAGGCCACCACACTGGCAACCAGAAATGGTACTCCTCTTCCCTTATTCATGCAAATCTTATGTGTCTGCTTGCACGGTATTCATCCCATAGAAGACACTAGTTGACCGCTTCTTCTTGATACTAGATATTCCTAGTAACTCGCGATGCACAAGGTTTCTCCTCATATACTATTTCACCTTAGCTAGAGGTCCGTCACCCCCCTGGATTTCAATTCCTGGTCAGTTGATTCCCAATTAACGGAAGCATTCCCCGGCGGGCGGTAGTCCACCTATTATGCCGGGGAAGCAGCGCCTTGATGTTTATCTTAGGGGAGTGTGGGGCCTAGAGCTGCTGGCGCCCGATCTGGAGGTCGGTCGGGATTAAAGGGATGGCCTGGGGGCGCTACCAAGCACGGCGGTGGTGTGAGGTCCAGGGGAGGGCGGGGCGGCGGAGGCAGGGGTCTGGGCCGGTGGTCGCTGGCGGTTCGAGAAAGATCGTCAACAGTGACTGGCAGGAGGTAGACGAAGGCCATCTGCCCGTTCCTTATAGATCGGACAGTTCTTAAAAAATTTGACTAACCTATTTATTTTTAGTTGACTGTTATCTTGATAGGACCACATGTGGTGGTGTACTAGAGGAGTACCTACATTTCCTTTGCTCATATATTACAAAATCATATGGAGTAGAATCTAACTTTGTTTGCCATGCAATGTTGTAGAGCTATCATATGTATCCTGTCATTTATTTTTCAGCCACCTGCTATCTGCTACTTTTACAGTGCACTAGTTCTGCACACACTTCACCCATACTCTCACTATTGTGTTTTTATGCAAGGGTATTTCAGACTCTGCCTTCAGAGAAGCAGAAAAGAAAAGAGAGAAGTCGCTCCAACTTCGTACGCGGGTAGGCCAGACACGTTTCAGCACTTTAAAGGGTGTAGTGTCAGTGGATGGAGATGGTAAACGTAGCTCTGGAGTTAACAATCTCGCTCCCAGTGAACCACCATCCCAAGTGCCTGCTTTAACTTCACGGTGTCATATGTGGTTGCATGTTGCATATGGTGTCTAGCTTGTATTCGAAAGGCCGAAGTCGGTCTTTATTAAGATAAGGAAAGATACTGTTTACATGAACCACCATCCCAGGAGCACCAGAAGTCAAATAGCTAGTCAGGGCACTGGCCGAGCCAGTGACAAGCCCAGCACAGACAAGCATCACCTGGAAGCCAGCTAAAAAGCCACGATGGTGGCGAAGCAGCCCGCCTCCCACCAAGCTCTCAGGTCCTAGATGATCATGCTCACCACTCCAGCCGGATGTCTAGCTTGTATTGCTTCCAATTTGGTTAAATTGCATCTGCCTAGCTTGCACACTATACCTTTGAATATGACATGCCTTCCTATTTTTGGTACATACTAGTACATATGTCTATTAACCATGTTCTTACATCAAACTAATGTTCTTGTGTATCCCTCATCAATCACTTATGAAGAGGCAGTCAGGCCAGTGGACTTCTGTGAGAAAAGATCCTCATTTAAAGATTGCAGCGTCAGCCTCCCCACATGATTCTCAAGAAACAGCAAGGCTAGATGAAGATAGTGAACGTAGATCTATAGTTGATTACCACATTTCCCCTACACTAGCATCGCAGGTGCTTGCTCTAACTTGGCAGCGTGATTGTGGTTGCATGTTGCATATGGTGTATAGATTGTAATTCTTCCAATCTGATTAAATTGCATGTGTTATTCTGCTTAGTTTATATATTATACCTGTTAGTGTGACATGCCTTCTGTTTTTAGTACACAGTACATCTGTCTATTAAGCATGTCTGAGGGAGTCCTGGATTAGGGGGTCTCCGGACAGCCGGACTATCTCCATTGGCCGGACTGTTAGACTATGAAGATACAAGATTGAAGACTTCGTCTCGTGTCCGGATGGGACTCTACTTGGCGTGGAAGGCAAGCTAGGCAATACGTATATGGATATCTCCTCCTTTGTAACCGACCTTGTGTAACCCTAACCCTCTCTGGTGCCTATATAAACCGAAGGGTTTTAGTTCGTAGGACAATGACAACATACAATCATACCATAGGCTAGCTTCTAGGGTTTAGCCTCTCTGATATCGTGGTAGATCTACTCTTGTACTACCCATATCATAAATATTAATCAAGCAGGACGTAGGGTTTTACCTCCATCAAGAGGGCCCGAACCTGGGTAAAACTTCATGTCCCCTGCCTCCTGTTACCATCCGGCCTAGACGGACAGTTTGGGACCCCCTACCCGAGATCCGCCGGTTTTGACACCGACATTGGTGCTTTCATTGAGAGTTCCTCTATGTCGTCGCCGTTAGGCTTGATGGATCCTACTATCATCGATAGCGATGCGGTCCAGGGTGAGACTTTTCTCCCCGGACAGATCTTCGTATTCGGCGGTTTTGCACTGTGGGCTAATTCGCTTGGCCATCTGGAGTAGATTGAAAGCTACGCCCCTGGCCATCAGGTCAGATTTGGAAGTTTGAACTACACGGCCGACATTCGCGGAGACTTGATCTTCGACGAATTCGAGCCACAGCCGGGCACGCCACACTATCGCGATGGGTATGACCTAGCTCTGCCGCCGAACAGTACCCCAGAGGCCGCGCCCGCATCTGCTCCGATCCTCAGCTCGGAGCAAACGGCGCCAATCGAGGATGGGTGGCTAGACACCACCTCAGGGGCTGCAGTCTCGACGGCGATCGAGCCAAACACCAGCATAAACCTCTGCGCAGCCCGTGACTCCAAGGTGCCGGACTCTTTCCCGGACTCCGAACCGTCCGCGCCCCTGCCAATCGAATCCGATTGGGTGCCGATCATGGAATTCACCGCCGCAGATATCTTCTAGCACTCGCCCCTCGGTGACATTCTGAATTCACTAAGGACTCTCTCTTTGTCAGGAGAGCCCTGGCCGGATTATGGCCAACAGGATTGGGATGCGGAAGACAAAGAAATTCGACGCCCACCCACCACCCACTTCGTAGCCACTGTCGATGATTTAACCGACATGCTCGACTTCGACTCCGAAGACATCGACGGTATGGACGACGATGTAGGAGACGAACACGAACCAGCGCCTATAGGGCACTGGAAAGCCACATCGTCATATGACATATACATGGTGGATACACCCAACGAGGGCAATGGCGACGAGATAGCGGAGGATGACCCCTCCAAGAAGCAACCCAAGCGCCGACGTCAGTGGCGCCGCTCTAAGTCCCGCCAAAGCAAAAGTGGTGATACCGGCACAGGAGATAATAACACTCCGGATAGCGCCGAAGACAACAACAATCCCCTCCAGCAAGATTTAGAGCAGGAGGATGAAGGAGCCAGCTCTCCTGAGAGAGCGGCTGGCGGAGAGGAGGAGGATGACAATTACATGCCCCCCTCCGAAGATAAGGCAAGCCTCGGCGATGATGAATTCGCCGTCCCAGAGGATCCCGTCGAACAAGAGCGCTTCAAGCGCCGGCTTATGGCCACGACAAATAGCCTGAAGAAAAAGCAGCAGCTTCAAGCTGATCAAGATCTGCTAGCTGACAAATGGACTGAAGTCCTCGCAGCCGAGAACTATAAACGCGAGCGCCCCTCCAAGAGTTACCCAAGGCGCAGGTTACTACCCCGACTGGAGGAAGAAGCATATGATATGGCTGATCGGCCACCTCGTGGCCGCGATAGAGAGGCATTCCAGCCAAAAGCTCAGCCTCCACCCCAATGCCATTCAAATAAAAAGGCATGGGGAGATACGCCAGACCTGCGAGACATATTGGAGGACAAAGCAAAGCATTCAAGATCGATCTACGGATCACGAGGGCGCACCACTCTGTGAGACGATAAACGTCACGCCGGATACAGTAAAAGAAAATCCGCCCGGGCCGAACACAGCGGGCAATACCCATTCGAGCTGCGTCGAGATATAGCCCAATACAGAGGCGTCGCACACCCCTTATGCTTCACAGACGAAGTAATGGAACATCAATTCCCAAAAGGTTTCAAACCTGTAAACATTGAATCATACGACGGCACAACAGATCCCGCAGTATGGATTGAGGACTTCCTCCTTCACATCCACATGGCCCGCGGTGATGACTTACATGCCATCAAATACCTCCCACTAAAGCTCAAAGGACCAGCGCGGCATTGGTTTAATAGCTTGCCAGCGGACTCCATTAGCTATTGGGAAGATCTGGAAGCCGCATTCCTCGACAACTTTCAGGGCACTTATGTGCGACCACCAGACGCCGATGACTTGAGCCACATAATTCAGCAGCCATAAGAATCGGCCAGGCAATTTTGGACTCGGTTCCTCACAAAGAAAAATCAAATCGCCGACTGTCTGGATGCGGAGGCCTTAGCAGCTTTCAAGCAAAACATCCGAGATGAGTGGCTAGCCCAGCACCTTGGTCAGGAAAAGACGAAATCTATGGCAGCTCTCACGACGCTCATGACCTGCTTTTGTGCGGGAGAAGACAGCTGGCTGGCTTGCAGTAATAACATATCAAAGAACCATGGTACCTCAGATACCAAGGATGAAAATAGCAGGTCACATCGCAACAAGCATAAGCGCCGCATTAACAGCGAAAATACTGAGGATACGGCAGTCAATGCCATATTCAAAGGCTCTAAACCCGGTCAGCGGAAAAAGCCATTTAAACAAAGTACGCCGGGTCCGTCCAGCTTGGACCGCATACTCGATCGCTCGTGTCAAATACACGGCACCCCAGACAAGCCAGCCAATCACACCAATAGGGATTGTTGGGTGTTCAAGCAGGCCGGCAAGTTAATTGCCGAAAACAAGGACAAGGGGCCGCATAGCGATGACGAGGAAGAACCCCGGCAGCCGCACACTGGAGGACAGAAGAGGTTTCCCCCGCAAGTGCGGACGGTGAACATGATATACGCAACCCACATCCCCAAGAGGGAGCGAAAACGTGCGCTCAGGGACGTATATGCGTTGGAGCCAGTCGCCCCAAAGTTCAACCCTTGGTCCTCTTGTCCGATCAGCTTCGATCACAGGGACCACCCCACTAGTATCCGTCATGGCGGATTCGCCGCACTGGTCCTAGACCCAATCATCGACGGATTTCACCTCACTCGAGTCCTTATGGATGGCGGCAGCACCCTGAACCTGCTTTATCAGGACACAATGCGCAAAATGGGTATAGACCCCTCAAGGATCAAACCCACAAAAATGACCTTTAAGGGCGTCATTCCAGGCGTAGAGGCCCATTGCACAGGCTCAATTACACCGGAAGTGGTCTTCAGATCCTCGGATAACTTCCGAAGCAAAGAGTTAATCTTCGATATAGTCCCATTCCGTAGTGGTTATCACACGCTGCTCGGACGAACCGCATTTGCTAAATTCAATGTGGTACCGCATTATGCATACCTCAAGCTCAAGATGCTAGGACCTCGCGGAGTTATTACAGTCAATGGAAACACAGAGCACTCTCTCCGAACAGAGGAGCACACCGCGGCCCTCGCAGCAGAAGCGCAAAGCAGCCTCTCAAGGCAATCTACCAGTTTGGCGTTTCAAAGCCCGGACACCTTCAAGCGCGCTCGTGGAAATCGGCAAATAGACCGCCTAGCGTGATCTGAGCTCGCGTAGCAATACGGCGGCCACCCCAATCCCAGCCCAACAGCGATATTCGTGCCGCGCATACATAATTACGCATTAAAAATACCATGGGCACAGGTGGGGAGGGGGGCACAACTGCGGCACGCCCCAAAACGCGGCCTAAACCGCACTAGGGGCTTCCCGTTTGGTTATTTTTATTTTCCTTTCAGGACTTTAATCTCTGGAAACACTGTCCGGCAGCTCTATTGCCGAACACATGATACATCAACCAAGGAGGCAGACAGCTACGTTATACAACGGAATTCCCAGGTTGATTACAGATTTCATATCATTCCTCAGCTCGCCCTTGGAAGGGACATAGTCCTACTCTTTTGCTTATCGCACTATCTGTGTCACTCTGCTTTAACGCAATTTTTCAATAAACAATGCATGACATTACAACTATTATTGCATTATTGTTTTATATATATATGTGTGTGTGTGTGTGTGTGTGTTCATTAATGACGCCTTGCAACCGTACACTCTGGTACGGCCAACACACCAGGGGCTCACATACCCCACAATGCGGTGTGAAAAGTCCGAACACTTTCACAAGTGCGGCACCCCGAACTTATAGCATTATATGCATCAGCTCCGAATCATGTCTTTGGTCAAATGTTGGGTTTGCCCGGCTCCTATGTTTTGGTACCTTACGTTCCGCTCTATCGGCTAAGGTAGCGCTAGGAGAACTACTGTGATTGTGCCCCGGTTCTGCCGGGCTGAGCACCTCAGTAGAGAAAGCTAAAACTGATTGTCATGATAAGGTGAGAGACTGGTCGCTGTTCGGCGAGGTTTTTCGAGTCCCTAAAGACTTATGCCGCTTAGGGCGAGGGGCCGGCTCTGTCCGGCTTACAGGTGTGTATCGCGCCCCGAATTCGGCCTTCCGAATACCAGGGGCTTCGCCGAAATTTAAAATTATAGAATTCTATGGCTAAGTGAGAGTGATAAAGCATTATTAGTCCGGTTGCCTTGTTCGTTGTGCTGAGCACCTCCCTCGAAGGACCCAAACATGGGAAAAAGAGTACTCAGGTTTATCCCGAACACCCCAGCACTCGTGGCATGGGGGCAGAAGCCGAGGACTAGCCATCTCTCAAATTGGATAAACAGCCAAATAGAAGGTAATATTTTAAATTCTAACAAGCGTTGCATAGCGAGTATGATACAAGTTTTCATACATACAGGACAAAACAAGCAAGTCTCATTCAAATATTACATTTTGTGAACACTCATCCGCGATAAGACGGGCACCCGGCAGAACGCCCTCGTAGTACATCTCGGGGTGGTGGTGCTCCTTGCCCTCCGGCGGCCCCTCCTTGATCAGCTTCACGGCGTCTAGCTTGACCCACTGCCTTTTTACACAGGCGAAAGCCCGGCGTGCACCTTCAATGCAGACGGATCGCTTGACGACCTCCAGCCGTGGGCAGGCATCCACAAGCCGCCTCACCAGGCCGAAGAAGCTGTTCGGAAGTGCGTCGCCAGGCCACAACCGGACTATGAAGCCCTTCATGGCCTGATCGGCCGACTTATGTAGCTCGACCATCTGCTTCAGCTGATCGCTCATTAGCACTGGATGTTCGGCCTCAGCATACTGAGACCAGAACTGCTTCTTCATCGAGCTTCCGTCCTCGGCCTAGTAAAATTGTGCGGCATCGGACACACTGCGGGGCAAATCTGCGAATGCTCCTGAAGAGCTCTGGATTCGGGTAAGTAATCGGTAATTCACTTTTACATGCTTGCTTTGCATATAGAAAGCCTTACCCGCCGCTATCTTCTTCATCATGTCAATCTCCTGAAGGGCCTTCTAGGCCTCGGCCTTGGCACTCTTCGCACTCTCACGGGCCGCGGCAAGCTCAGACTCTCGCGTCTTCAAGTCAAGCTCCAACGCCTCGTGCTTCGTCACGAGAGCCTGGAGCTCTTGCTGCACCTCGCCCACCCGAGCCTCATGCCTCTCTCGCTCGGTGTGCTCCTTGGCCACTGTATCTTCGGCCTTGGTCAGCGCTTGCTTCAGGGTCGCCACCTCGGTCATGGCCCCTGGCAAAACATACAATGATCCTGTCATTTTGCAACCGCGTCCTTTTTTATATATACATATCTATAGACAGGGTATTACTTACCCTCGTTCTCCTCGAGCTGCCTCTTGGCAAGGCCGAGCTCTTTCTTGGACCCATCAAGGTCCTGCTTCAGTACGGCGACCTCCGCAGTTAGTGCGGCGGACGCCAGCAGAGAAGCCTACATATGCATATTGACATACTTATATTAGACTCCTGCAATATTATTTGATCCTTTGTTCGGCTTTTCTTTGTGAACACCGAACAAAGCATCAGGGGCTACTGTCTATGCGGTTATACTTCTACTACATTTTAAAACACTTACCTCGAAGCCTATTAGAAGGCTGGCACAGGCTTCAGTCAATCCGCTCTTGGCAGACTGAACCTTCTGGATCACCGCACTCATGATGGTGCGGTGCTCCTCGTCGATGGAAACGCTATGAAGCGCTTCCAGCAGGCTGTCCGATGCCTTTGGATGGTCAGAGGTCACCGGCACTGGCGTTTTGCCCCACTTAGAAGGGGACCGCCTGCCCGAGCCTGGAACCGTTGGAGGATCCGGGCGGTGTTTGGCTGAGGGCCGAACTCGGAGCTCTCGGGGACCCCGTCCCCTCGGCTCCCGGAGTCCGGAAGGTCGCCTTGAGGCGCCTCCGGGACGGTCCCCCCACGATACGGTGCCTCTTGAGACAACACTTCAGCGTCGTCGGCAGGATGAGGGGAGGTGGCGGTCGGGACTGGATCGCTATCCATGTCCGACGAGCCCAGGGAGCCGTCCAAGGATACCTCGATATTGGCTCGTGGCGGCCTGCATAATTATGTTCGGCGATTAGGGAAAGCAGTGCGACAAAGGAATCCTATGGGTTACTTTGGTATCCGAATACTTACGATCTCCCCGGGGGCTTGGCCCTAGGCAACCACTCGTCTTCGTTGGCGGCGGTGGAGCTGTCCGGAAGGAGGGTCCTTCCCTTCTTGGACCCTTCGCCCCCCCAGTTGGGGCGGCCTTCCTTTTTCTGTCTCCCCCAGTCGGTGGGGGAGCATCTTCTTCTTCTTCTTCTTCCTCGTCTTCAGGGGAAGAGTGCGCCGCAGAGTCATCGGACGGTGAGTCCGACGACGCCTGGCGTCGGGAACTCTTTCGAGATCCCTTGGCCTTCTTGGTCTTCTCCGGCACCTTATAAGGGGCCGGAGTCAACATCTTCGCCAGAAGGGCATCTGCGGGGCCTTCAGGCAAAGGAGCCGGACAGTCGATCTGTCCGGCCATGTTCTGCCAGTCCTGTCAAAGGCAAGGGAGTTTAGATCCCGCATAGAGTCAATCTATATAAAAATAAGTATCATGTGAAAGGTAAAACAACTCACCGCACTGGCTTGGCGCTTCGCACTGAATCCGCGATCCTCAGTAATGGGGGGAGGGACCTCGGCGCTCTTGAACAGCACCCTCCAGGCATCTTCATGAGTCGTGTCGAAGAGCCTGTTCAGAGTTCGGTGCTGCGCCGGATTGAACTCCCACAAGGTGAACTCCCGTTGTTGGCACGGGAGTATCCGGCGAATGAGCATAACCCGGACTATGTTGACGAGCTTGAGCTTCTTGTCCACCATGTTTTGAATACATGTCTAGATTCCGGTTAGCTCTTTTGAATTACCCCAGGACAGGCCCTTCTCCTTCCAGGAGGTGAGCCGCATGGGGATGCCAGATCGGAACTCGGGGGCCGCTACCCATGCGGGGTCGCACGGCTCAGTGATATAGAACCACCCCGATTGCCACCCCTTTATGGTTTCCACAAAGGAGCCCTCGAGCCATGTTATGTTGGGCATCTTGCCCACCATGGCGCCCAATCACTCCGCCTGGCGGCCGCCCATCACCTTCGGCTTGATGTTGAAGGTCTTCAGCCATAAGCCAAAGTGGGGCTTGATGCGGAGGAAGGCCTCGCACACGACGATAAACGCTGAGATGTTGAGGATGAAGTTCGGGGCCAGATCGTGGAAATCTAGGCCGTAATAAAACATGATCCCTGGACGAAGGGATGGAGAGGGAATCCCAATCCGCGGAGGAAATGGGTGAGGAATACCACCCTCTCATGGGGCCTGGGGGTGGGGATGAGTTGCCCCTCATCTGGGAGCCGGTGCGCGATGTCATCGGGCAGGTATCTGGCTCTCCTCAGTTTCTTGATGTCTCCCTCCGTGACGGAGGAGACCATCCACTTGCCTCCTACTCCGGACATGGTTGGAGAAGGTTGAGATGGAAGTGAGGACTTGGGCGCTAGAGCTCGAGTGTGCGGGAGCGGATGAGCAAAGGAGGAAGAAGGCGTGGATAGAAAGGTGAATCGTGGACAAAACTAAGCGTCCCCCCTTGCCTGGTAAAACTCGCTTATCCCCCAAGCGCCGCAATTGATGGCGCGGTTGGGTTACCCATGCCCGTATTGATGAGAATCCCGTAATAAGGGGACACGATCTCTGCTTTGACAAGACGTGTAGAAAAACTGCCTCGCATTATGTGCGGGGCTGGTTAAAAGAAACGGTTCGAATAATCACCGGGCCATGACGTAACGTCGTGTTGCCAAAACAAGCCAGCAAATTAGATCTGCAAAAATATTATTCTCTCTACAGTGGAATGTGGAACTTATTTTGCAGGGTCGGACACTATCCTCGTATTCAAATTCTTCTGTGATGTATTCGGAGAAGGAACCCGCCTTGCAATGCCGAAGACAATACTGCACGCCAGACTCATCATCATTGAAGCCTGGTTCAGGGGCTACTGAGGGAGTCCTGGATTAGGGGGTCTCCGGACAGCCGGACTATCTCCATTGGCCGGACTGTTAAACTATGAAGATACAAGACTGAAGACTTCGTCTCGTGTCCGAATGGGACTCTACTTGGCATGGAAGGCAAGCTAGGCAATACGTATATGGATATCTCCTCCTTTGTAACCAACCTTGTGTAACGCTAACCCTCTCCGGTGCCTATATAAACCGAAGGGTTTTAGTCCGTAGGACAATGACAACATACAATCATACCATAGGCTAGCTTCTAGGGTTTAGCCTCTCTGATCTCGTGGTAGATCTACTCTTGTACTACCCATATCATCAATATTAATCAAGCAGGACGTAGGGTTTTACCTCCCTCAAGAGGGCCCGAACCTGGGTAAAACTTCGTGTCCCCTGCCTCCTGTTACCATCCGGCCTAGACGCACAGTTCGGGACCCCCTACCCGAGATCCGCCGGTTTTGACACCGACAATGTCCTTACATAAAACTATTGTTTTTTGTATCCCACATCAATCAATATGACGAGACACCTTTAGCATATGCAGTGTGATATTAGTTGCATCTTTCATATGATTTATAGCATGTGCTGCTTCTAATTTGTTGAAATGCCATTTATGATGGGACGCTTTTAACTTGGCAGAGTCATATTGGTTGCATCTTTCATGTGGTGTCTAGCTTGCATTGCTTCTTATTTGTTGAAATGGTTTCTGCTTAGTTTACACAAACAGTGGTGAATATGCCATCCCGTCCTGTTTTCGTATTATTCCATCCTGGTATCATGTGTTTGCCTTACATTAAAGTAGTGATTGTCAGTATCATGCACGAATGAGTTCTGAAGAGTGAATTTTATTGCTTTTTCTTGTCGGTTTTACTTGACAATTCAAAATCAATAAAGCGGAAGGAAGTTAGCAAGGCAACGGATAAAGGTGCTCCTTCCAAACTGAGGGCCTCTACAAATTCTACTCCATCCCCCCAAGATGATTTCCATGACAACACATGCATAGACACTCAACGTAGCTATGTTGATGATGAGCACGTCTCCCCTAGTGCACCATCACAGGTGCTCCCTCTAACTTGGCACTGTTATATGTGGTTGCATGTTATGTATGATGTCTAGCTTGTATTGCTTCTAATTTTGTTGAATTCCATCCGCTTACTTTACACATTATACTTGTGAATAAGACATGTGTTCCTGTTTCTAGAACATACAATATCTGTCTATCACACCATGTTCTTACATCAAAGTACTATTGTTGTGTAACCTGCAACAATCACTTATCATAAGACACGTTTGACTTGGGAGTGCGATATAGGTTACATCTCGCATTCTTTTCTAGCTTGTACTACTTCTAATTTGTTGAAATGGCACTTATGACGAGACAGTTTTAACTTGGTAGAGTGATTTTCATTGCATCTTTCATATGGTGTCTAGATTTCATTGCTTCTAATTTGTTGAAATGCCTTCTCCTTAGTTTACATATCATAAGCTGTGAATATGCAATGGCACTAATGACGAGAGACCTTTAACTTGGTAGTGTGATGTTGTTTGCATATTGCATATGATTTATTTCTTGTACTGCTTCACATTTGTTTAAACACCATTTATGATGAGACACTGTTAACTTGGCAGAGCGATATTTGTAGCATCTTTCATATGGTGTCTACCTTCCATTGCATTGCTTCTAATTTAGTGAAATGACTTCTGCTTAGTTTACACATCATAGTTCTGGTCATCTCATGTCGTCCTATTTTTCGTACATATTACATCCTCCTATCATGTGGTTGTCTAACATCAAAGTTCAGTTCGTTTGTATCACGCATCAATTTGTTCTGAAGAACTAAATTGTTATTCGTTTTTCTTGTCGGCTTGACTTAACATGTAACAGAGAAAGAGGAAGCAACACAGATTGACAGGGAAAGGGAAGCCGAAGAATCCTGCAGATTCTGCTGGTACTGATGGTGCAATTGAAGGTCAAAGTCCAGTGGAAAATTGTACAAACATGGTATCCGTGCTACACGAGCTGTAGAACAGGCCAAATAGAAACAAATAGCTGCCACCAAACAAGCAGAGACAGCCCTAGTTGTTGCAACACCTTCCACCGTACCGCCAGCTGCACGATTTACTCATTGGTCAACTCAGCTAGCAGCACGTTCCCAAGCTCCCTTGCCACCTGACACTACTTCCGAAGCACTCTTGACACAAGATGAGTTGGCAAGATCAGATGAACTTTGTGAGCTTCAACAGGAAGAAGGTAGTTATTGGAGTCAAGTTACAGTTGCATGCTTGTTTATATGTAGTCTCACAGCTTGATGTACACTAACACTTCCTATGTTCGTTGTTGGACTAGCACCTAGGCGCAAGAGGAAACAAACATCAGGGATAATGCTCGATAGGTTAACTAAATCTAGAGGAGGAAGAATGGAGATCCGTTTGAGGTAGGTTTAAAAAGGCCACGTGATGCTACAGAATCAGCCAAGTTAGTATCAGAGGCAGCGGTTGTCGTTAGGTGTCATGTACGTAGCCTCCCAACATGGATTCAGTACAGGAATGACAAAGAGGAAACCCAGTTCAACACCTTCCTCGACCATTTATCTGTAAGTATGGTTATGTAAGGAAACTAGTAATACCGTCTTGCTCTGTCCCATACTTTCTAGGTTGCTGATAATGAGACTCCCATAATTTTCAACAGATGAGGTTGAAGATGGATAGCCAAGATGATGCAACCAGACAAGCTTGCACCCATGTTTTCAAGTCTGCTCTACAATAGTATCGGTATAACTTGAGGAAAACTCACTTTGAAGGCAAGGCTAACAGTGAACTTGCCCAAACATCTCCAGTGGAAACTATATCGGATGAAGACTGGAGAGGCCTCGTTATACATTGGTCTGATCCGAAGTATCAGGTACATTATATATATGTGATCCGATCACATGTTGAAGTCCTATTTATGCATGTGCCACACAAATCTATCTTCTTGTAGGTGAACTGTTCAAAGAATAAGGCCTACCGTACGAAAGTGAAATTCCAACAGACGACAGGATCTCGTAGCTATATTGCACACTGCGAGGCTCTTGTAATTAGTTGTTGTTTCACTCTATTCATTGTACCATATTATCATATCTATATTGACTTGTTCCAAATGCAGAGGAAAGCCCGCAAGGACCAAAAAGTACCTAAACCAAATGTTGTGGAAATCTTCAAGGAATGTCACACTAGCTAGACGAAGGGCATGACTACACCAGTCAAAGCCGCTGTTGTAAGTCCATAATCCTCATGCCTTTTAACTAATACTTACTCTGACTCGTGCCTTGAACTGCATGGTTTTCAGCCAATGTCTATTTCTCTTTTCAATTTTATACACAATTGTCTTAGCGTATCATTGCACCTTACAAGGTTTAAAAGAGAGGAGTGATGTTCCTTTGATCTTGACCTGTAATCTAGTTCCGTGCTGGACTTGCCCACACAATGTTACAATTGCCAGTTTGTCTGTTCTCAGTTGTTTTGTGATATAAATGATGTCATACTATGCTTACTGTATTATAAACTTTGTCTCTTTATCCTTAGCTTTCAATATAATGTGAAGAAATAGACAATACATTAGCCATGGTACATGGTCATATGTTTGGAACCTGGTTTTATTGTGTACTTTGCAGTAAAATACAACTAATATTTTACATGGGTTCACCAGAATAAGTTTTGTATATAGACCAAAGCTATTTTGTTTGGTTTTGTTGCCTCCTTAATATCTTCAGTTCTGGTACTACTAATGTATAAAAACTCAACTTTTCACCAAGCTATGGAAAAAATGGTGCAACCGCCACCTTCTAAAGGTGGCGAGGCAACTATAACCACAATGTCAGCTCTTGATGCAGTGGGACAGTACCTGCCCACTGACAGTGCCAAAAGCATGTTCCTGCGTAATACTAGATTGGTTGTTAAGGCAATCTCGTCCAAACTGTGATGAGGACATCAATACCATTGTTACACCCACAACCCCTGGTGCTATACATACTGGACCAATTACTAGAGCTCGCGCACGCTAATTGAATTATCAGGTACTTCCATTTCTTGGTAACGATTCTAATGCTCATGAGAATATGATGCTGCCTAAATTGGATACATTTGTTTTGCTTACAAATGAAGGGCCTAGCTTGGACAAGAAAGATGAACCTTGGAGCAAGTTTAAGCATGGAGATGATGGCATGCGCAACGGGAACAAGAACGGAGTTACAAGTGATGATTCCAGGACTTCGAAGCCACCATAATGAGTGCATGAAGCCTTGGACAAAATATACAAGATGCCACTGCATAAATTTCGTCCAGAGGCTATTCTAGGTGCTGCGTCACCTTATTATTGGGCCAGGCCCATGTATTTTCGAAGTACTTAAGTATAGGCTGTTTTTAGAGTTCGTGTGTGTGGGGAAACAAGAGTTAGGGTTGGTTTCGGACCCCTCCACCAAAGGCCACGAAATTCCCCCTCTCTCCTCCATATATACAGCCCTTAGGGCATCGTTTAGACTTTGGGTTTTGTTTAGACTAAAAGTTCGCCATAGCTGCAACTTCGCGTACTTCGTTTGTGTCCAACGACCAGACCAAGACGTCACAGAACCCCACCTTCATTAATAAAGCTTTCCTCTTATATTCGCAATATCCGGATTGCAATCTCAGTTTCTTGCTTGTTCTTCGTTTGCTCGCAGGAAATAGACCCTCGTGGTTAGGTTGATCATGCTCCGGCGTGGTCAATAACCCTCGGAAGTTGGTTTAGCGATTGCTAAGGCGTCTTCGCACGTTCGTAGTTAGATCGTCAAAGTCGACTCCCACAGAAAACGATATCTATCTCATCGAAACATCGGGACACCTTTGCCTCTATCAAGTGGTATCAGATTTCCAGATTGCTCGGTGAGATTTTAAAGTTTTTCATAGTTTAGATCGAGTCTGTTCTTCATACCTATAATCCACGAAAAATCCAAAAAAATTTAGTGTTAGTTCATCCTATCCGAACCAATCTGAGCCTTTGCATAATCTTTTTTGTATTTGCTGTGTTGAATTTGCGGTTGCATCGTCGTGTATGGTTGCTGGTCTTAGTGTCTAGTCCTTTAGAGTTTCGAGTTCTGTTCACAAATAGTCACACCGCCGCCGCATCATCATCACCGCCGCTGCCATATACCACCATCGTCATCATCGCTTCCATATACCACCATCGTCATCACCGCTGCCATATACCACATATCCACCGCCATCACGATAATTCGAGTCCACCTCCATCACCGATTCGCCACCAGACCGAGTTCCACCGTCCTACATATATCTGCGACCAGTCTGAGTTTCCACCAGATTCATCTCTGCCACCAGTCCAAGTCCAGTATTTGTTGCTTTGTTTTCGAGTTCCAGATCACGCGGTACTCCGAGTCGTGACAGAGCAGGACTCCCCAACTTTCGACCCATCCACAGAAGAAAAATAGTTCCAAACTCAAAAAAACTAAGTCTGGAAAATTCTGGCTAGGCAGTTTTTAGACCATTTCTAGACTTTTTCGAAAAACAAATTGTTGCGGAGCAAAAAAAAGAAAAAAATTCAGAGCGTGCTCCTCCCTTGTTTATGTGCAGCGCCATGATTTTGTTAGTGTTCTAGGCTCGCGTCTATAGCACAGTCTAGCCTAGGACCAACACAGTACCGTCGTTGAGCGTTTATTCAACTTTGCATCTCTGAATTGATTATTGCTGACCCTTTTTGCTACCATATTATAAGCCTTCCTAGCTCCACATACATCTACGTCGTGCGTTTGACTCTCCCTGGTAATCGCTCTATCCAAACTTTGAGAGTGTTGACTACGACGGTTGCCGATCACCGCCTGCTGCTGGGTAAGAACTGGTAAGAATTTGAGATTTGCTTGACGGATTTGTGACACTCCACCACCGCCATTTTCTAGTAGTCTGCAGGATCATATTCTTGTGTGTTTCTATTGCTGCTAACCATGGCAGGATCACAACCCGACGCGATTGACTGGGAGAACATGACGAACAAAGAGTTACATGGACAAGTGGAAGATGTGCTAAACAGATTTGAAGAGGCCATGGAGAAGATAGATGGCATTGAGAAGGCGTTCGAAACAAAGCTCGATAACAAGTTTAATGAATTGCATGCGCGTCTTCCACTGCCCGCTGCGCCTGTTGCACCTCTACAACAACAACATCGTCTTCCAAATCAAGTGGGACGAGCAACACGTTCCCATTGAGCCTGGTCAAACTTCTGGTGCTGCTGTACCTACTGTTGGTGCTTCTGTCGCTCATGCTGCTACTGCAGAGGTGGAGGACCATTACGAGGATGAGGTTGATCAAAATCAGAACTACGTGCAACCACCAGCACCACCACCACCAGGTCGTCCTCATGCATATCATCGCAACGGTAGGGCTGCACCACCACCTGGGGTACATGACCATCTTCCTAAACTAAAATTGAATATTCCACCATTTGAGGGTAGATATGTTCCTGATATATATCTTACTTGGGAGTTAGAAACTAAACAACGATTTACATGTTTACAATATCCTGAGGAGAGACGTGTTCCTGCTGCTATTTGTGCTTTCACTAGCTTTGCATGTGTTTGGTAGTCTGAACATTGTAGATTATATCCTATTCCAGCTACTTGGGCTGCTTTGAAAACTGCTGTGCGTACTCGTTGGGTTCCACCATATTATCAACGTGAATTACTTCAAAAATTGCAGCGCTTAAGACAAGGAAAAAATTCTGTAGAAGAATATTATCAGGAATTACAAACTAGCATGATTAGATGTGGTATTGTTGAGGAGAATGAAGCTATGCTTGCACGTTTTATGGGTGGATTAAATAGAGAGATTCACACCATTCTAGAGTATAAGGAGTATACTAATATCACTCGTTTATTCCATCTTGCTTGTAAAGCTGAACGTGAAGTGCGGGATCGACAGGCATTGGCGCGAACTAACTTTTCTGCAGGTCGATCTTCATCATGGACACCACGTGCATCCTCTACTTCCACTCCACCAGCACCTCCATCAGGTGCCACCTCAAGCCGTGATTCAAGAAAGCAGGCACAACCACCACTATCTGCCAAGAGCACACCTACCGGGCCTGTGCAGAGCTCTTCTTCTTCCATGGCATCAACAGGGCACACAAGTGATATTATTTGTCGTCGTTGTAAGGGAAGAGGACATTTTGCGAGAGAATGCCAATCTCAGCGTGTGATGATTGCTACTAAGGATGGTGGGTATGAGTCCGCTAGTGACTATGATGAGGAGACTTTGGCTCTTATTACACGTGAAGAACATGGTGGAGATGATTCTGATCATGAGACGCAATACATGGCTCCTGAAGATGCTGACAGGTATGAATGTTTAGTTTCTCAACGTGTTTTGAGTGTGCAGGTCATACAAGCTGAGCAAAATCAGAGGCATAATTTGTTCCATACAAAGGGAGTTGTGAAGGAACGTTCTGTTCGCGTCATCATAGATGGAGGGAGCAGCAACAACTTGGCTAGCATGGAGATGGTGGAGATGCTATCTCTCACCACAAGACCACATCCACATCCTTACTACATCCAATGGTTCAACAACAGCGGCAAGGTTAAGGTAACACGTACTGTTCGTGTGCATTTTAGTATCTCTACGTATGTTGATTATGTTGATTGTGATGTGGTACCTATGCAAGCATGTTCCTTATTACTTGGTAGACCATGGCAATTTGATAAAAATTATGTACACCATGGTAGAAACAATCAGTATACTCTTGTTCATAAGGATAAAAATATTACTTTGCTTCCTATGATTCCTGATTCCATTTTGAAAGATGATATTAATAGAGCTAATAAAGCAAAATAGGAGAAACATAAGAGTGAAAATCAGATTGTGGCAAAAGAATTTGAGCAACAAACGAAGCCTAATAATAAACCATCTAGTGTTGCTTCTGAAATTAAATTGAAAAGTGCTTGTTTACTTGCCACCAAATCTGATATTGATGATCTAGATTTTAGCAAATCTGTTTGTTATGCTTTTGTGTGCAAAGAGGCATTATTTTCATTCGAGGACGTGCCTTCCTCTTTGCCTCCTGCTGTCACTAACATTTTGCAGGAGTTCGCTGACGTCTTTCCACAAGACGTGCCACCGGGATTACCACCTATTCGAGGGATTGAGCATCAAATTGACTTTATTCCCGGTGCATCATTACCCAACCGTGCGCCATACCATACCAATCTAGAGGAGACGAAGGAGATTATGCGTCAAGTACAGGAGCTGCTCGACAAAGGTTATATACGTGAATCCCTTAGTCCTTGTGCTGTTCCTATCATTTTAGTGCCGAAAAAGGATGGTACATCGCATATGTGTGTTGATTGTCGAGGCATTAATAATATTACTATTCGTTATCGCCATCCTATTCCTAGGCTAGACTACATGCTTGATGAATTGAGTGGCTCTACAATATTCTCCAAAGTTGATTTGCGTAGTGGGTACCATCAAATTCGTATGAAATTGGGAGATGAATGGAAAACAACATTTAAAACTAAGTTTGGATTATGTGAGTGGTTAGTCATGCCTTTTGGTTTAACTAATGCACCTAATACTTTCATGAGGTTAATGAACGAAGTTTTACGTGTTTTCATTGGACGATTTGTGGTAGTCTATTTTGATGATATACTGATTTATAGTAAATCTTTGGAGGAACATTTGGAACATTTACATGTTGTTTTTATTGCTCTACGTGATGCACGTTTGTTTGGTAACCTTGGAAAGTGCACCTTTTGCACCGACCGAGTATCTTTTCTTGGCTATATTGTTACTCCACAGGGAATTGAAGTTGATAAAGCCAAGATTGAAGCTATTGAGAGTTGGCCGCAGCCCAAAACGGTCACACAAGTGAGGAGTTTCCTTGGTCTCGCTGGTTTCTATAGGCATTTTGTGAGAGATTTCAGCACCATTGCTGCACCTCTCAATGAGCTTACAAAGAAGGATGTGCCTTTTGTTTGGGGCACCGCACAGGAAGAAGCCTTCACGGTATTGAAAGATAAGTTGACACATGCTCCTTTACTCCAACTTCCTGATTTTAATAAGACTTTAGAGCTTGAATGTGATGCTAGTGGAATTGGATTAGGAGGTGTGTTATTACAAGATGGCAAACCTGTTGCATACTTTTCTGAAAAATTGAGTGGGCCTAGTCTGAACTATTCTACTTATGATAAAGAATTATATGCTCTTGTTCGGACCTTAAAAACATGGCAACATTATTTATGGCCCAAGGAATTTGTTATACATTCCGATCATGAATCTTTGAAACACAATAAAAGTCAAGCAAAACTGAACCGTAGACATGCTAAATGGGTTGAATTCATTAAGACTTTCCCTTATGTCATTAAACACAAAAAGGGTAAAGAAAATTTTATTTCTGATGCTTTGTCTCGTCGTTATACTATGCTTTCACAACTTGACTTTAAAATATTTGGTTTGGAGACCATCAAAGATCAATATATGCATGATGCTAAATTTAAAGATGTATTGCAGAATTGTAAGGAAGGGAGAACTTGGAACAAGTTGGTTCTTAACGATGGATTTGTGTTTCGTGCTAACAAGCTATGCATTCCAGCTAGCTCCGTTCGTCTTTTGTTGTTGCAGGAGGCGCATGGAGGAGGATTAATGGGACACTTTGGCGTCAAGAAGACGGAGGATATACTTGCTACACATTTCTTTTGGCCAAAGATTAGACGGGATGTTGAGCGTTTTGTTGCTCGCTGCACTACATGTCAAAAAGCTAAGTCACGACTCAATCCTCATGGTTTATATATGCCTTTGCCTGTACCTAGTGTTCCTTGGGAGGATATATCTATGGACTTTGTTTTAGGTTTACCTCGAACAAAGAAGGGGAGGGATAGCATATTTGTTGTCATGGGTAGGTTCTCGAAAATGGCACACTTTATACCATGTCATAAAAGCGATGATGATGTTAATGTTGGTGATTTGTTCTTTCGTGAAATTATTTGCTTGCATGGTGTGCCAAATACTATTGTTTTAGATCGTGATACTAAATTTCTTAGCCACTTTTGGAGATGTTTATGGGCTAAGTTGAGGACTAAACTACTTTTTAGTACTACTTGTCACCCCCAAACTGATGGACAAACTGAAGTAGTCAATAGAACATTGTCTACTGTGCTTAGGGTTGTTTTGAAGAATAATAAGAAAATGTGGGAAGAATGCTTGCCTCACATTGAATTTTCTTATAATCGTTCATTGCATTCTACTACTAAGATGTGCCCTTTTGAAATTGTGTATGGTTTTCTACCCCGTGCACCTATTGATTTGTGGCATCTTCCATCTTCGGAGAAGGTTCATTTTGATGCTAAAGAACGTTCTGAATTGATTTTAAAAATGCATGAGTTAACTAAGGAAAACATGGAGCGTATGAATGCTAAATATAAACTTGCTGGAGATAAGGGTAGAAAACATGTTGTGTTTGCACCTGGAGATCTTGTTTGGTTACATTTGCGCAAGGATAGATTTCCTAATTTGCGCAAATCAAAGCTAATGCCACATGTTGATGGTCCTTTTAAGGTGTTAGAGAAAAATAAATGATAATGCATATAAACTTGAGCTACCTGCAGATTTTGGGGTTAGTCCCACTTTTAACATTGCAGATTTGAAGCCTTATTTAGGTGAGGAAGATGAGCTTTCGTCGAGGACGACTTCATTTCAAGAAGGGGAGGATGATGAGGACATCAATACCATTGTTACACCCACAGCCCCTGCTGCTATACATACTGGACCAATTACTAGAGCTCGCACACGCTAATTGAATTATCAGGTACTTCCGTTTCTTGGTAACGATTCTAATGCTCATGTGAATATGATGCTGCCTAAATTGGATACATTTGTTTTGCTTACAAATGAAGGGCCTAGCTTGGACAATAAAGATGAACCTTGGAGCAAGTTTAAGTATGGAGATGATGGCATGCGCAAGGGGAACAAGAACGGAGTTACAAGTGATAATTCTAGGACTTTGAAGCCACCATAATGAGTGTATGAAGCCTTGGAAGAAATATACAAGATGCCACTTCATAAATTTCGTCCTGAGGCTATTCTAGGTGTTGCGTCACCTTATTATTGGGCCAGGCCCATGTATTTTCGAAGTACTTAAGTATAGGTTGTTTTTAGAGTCCGTATGTGTGGGGAAACAAGAGTTAGGGTTGGTTTCAGACCCCTCCACCAAGGGCCACGAAATTCCCCCTCTCTCCTCCATATATACAGCCCTTAGGGCATCGTTTAGACTTTGGGTTTTGTTTAGACTAAAAGTTCACCATAGCTGCAACTTTGCGTACTTCGTTTGTGTCCAACGACCAGACCAAGACGTCACAGAACCCCACCTTCATTAATAAAGCTTTCCTCTTATATTCGCAATATCCAGATTGCAATCTCAGTTTCTTGCTTGTTCTTCGTTTGCTCGCAGGAAATAGACCCTCGTGGTCAGGTTGATCGTGCTCCGGCGTGGTCAATAACCCTCGGAAGTTGGTTTAGCGATTGCTAAGGCGCGACGTCTTCGCACGTTCGTAGTCGGATCGTCAAAGTCGACTCCCACAGAAAACGATATCTATCTCATCAAAACATCGGGACACCTTTGCCTCTATCAAACTGCCTCATGATCAAGATATGCAAGCTCAAAACAATGTTATATCTACGCTCCGGACACAATTCCATTCCGTAACAGAGACCCTTTGTGAAACAAGGACAGACATTGTTCGATGTCGTCAAGATATGCATGGTTTTGAAACCAGACTATCAGACATTTGCTATGTTGTTCAGGAGCTTAGGAGAAATGAAGGCAAAGGTTATGGTGCTCCATCGAACAATACAACATGAAAACGTAACAGCCGAGTCAAATGAACTGAGCTTCTGAACTTCTGGTGGTGCATTTATCTGCCAGACTGTTAACTTTTATGCCAACCTTCCTTTTGTTTTATAGTTGTAATTTGTTTTATTGTGATACAAAATTTGTTCTTAACGTGTAGCCACTGGCTAAAGAAAACAACAAGCCATTTTTGTATAGTGTAGGTTGTTCCCTATATTTGCACTGGTGGCGATCTTTGATGCCCAGTGGACGTAATCTGTGCAATCGCCTTAATAGCCTAGCGTTAGTTTCGGGCTTATTTATTTCCTAGTCTTCTTTTTCCCTGGTTTGCTAGTGGCCGCAACAACCATGGGCCATATACGGACCGTGGTAAGCTTGACCCTGCTATGGGTCGTAGGATCCATGGGCCTCCTATGGGCCGTCGAAAAATGGGCCTCCAACAGGGCCGTAGAATCGGTGGGCCTCGAGCCATCGGATAAATGGGTCAACATGGTCCGTAAACAGGCGTAATTGGTATTGGCCCAGCACGGTAACGGGCCGTTAATAGGCCGGAGGACAGCAGAGGCTTAATTCTGTCACAGGCATAATGGGTCGTGATGCGGAGCATCCTACGGACATCACCATGTCAAGAGTCCGTTTGGCAAGTGACACGTGCGACATCTACTTCGCATACACAAAGGTGAATCATCTCCTTTACACGTGCTCACTTGACCCCTTTGAGGATGTTATACTACTTGACACTCCACTCGTGTGCATGCATAGGTATTGTCAGAATGGTACAGACCAGGAGGAGGAATGCGAGCGCAAGTGTACAACTACACCATCCGTGAGGGAAGCGTGGAAGCAAAGACGGAAGAAGACGGAGCTGCAGAATCTACAGCGGCCAGACGTTCGACTTGCCACCGGACGTCCGACACTCTACAGCGCCCGGACGACCGACGTTCACAGGACGTCCGAGAAGTCCCAGGCACCGGACGTCCGACGCTTACCGGAAATCCGGTGCCATCGATCCCGAAGCAAAACAACGGACGACCGACGCCAACCGGACGTCCGGCACCACCTGTCCCGAGAAGAATCTGCGGACGTCCGACGTGCCTCGGACGTCCAGACCGTCCTCAGCCACCAGAAGTCCGGTACCCGTCGGACGTCCGACGCCTATCTGTGCACAGTGTATCGGGCCGAGCCCATGTATCCCTTCGCCCTCACTTACCCCTTCGTGGCCCTAGACTATATATACTCTTCCACCTCCTCCATTTGAGGGTTAGCATTGGTTTAGCTCATATTTAGAGATAGAGCATTGCTCATCCACATCGGATCTACTCCACGAGAGAGACTGCGGCCTCTACGGAGAAGATCCCTTTGGATTCAAGACCTCCTTGCGGAGAAGATCATCAAGACCCCCTCTTGGGCGGCCCCCTCAAGACCTCCTCACGGAGAAGACCGTTACCTCTTGTATCGTCCGTTGTTGACTTTGGATCTTGTATCTCTCTTTGTGTTTCGAGGATCTAGCACATGTGTGATCATTCTTGTTGGTTTGAGTGTTCTCTTGTGTTCCCCTCGTGATTTTCAACTCGTTTCCCTCCTCATGTTCTTCGTGTTCATCACGGGATTCCCTCCTTTCATCAAAGACCAGGACACTAGGGTTCTACCCTACATCATCTTGGTATCATGAGCCACGTTGATCACGATTTCGGAGCCTCCCCTCGTTGTTTTCTAGCCTAATTTTGTTGTGTTCTTCCCCAATTTCGAAAATCCCCACCAAAAATAGCCCCAAATTTTTTTGTGATTTGTTGGTTTGACAAAGTTTCGTTGATTTTGATCCATGGATTTGCTTGGTTTCAAGTGGATCTAGCATTTCCCCAAGTTTCCCCATCTTTCATCCATGAAATCTCATCAATTTTGACCCCAAAATCATCATTTTCCGCCCAAAATCGCGCCCCGGATCTCGCATCTCGCGTTGACCCCGACCACCAGACGACCGGCCTTTCTCGGACATCCGGAGCCCCTCGACCGACCGAACGCCCGACCTTTTCCGGACGACCGGAACCCCTAACCCGAGCCAAATTAACGGATTTCCGAGCCCGCCCGGACGTTTGGCCACCGGTCGTCCGACCACCTTCGGACGTCTGTAACCTGTACATTCCCCCTTCGGCTGATTTTTGTTTTGTCCATAACTAATTCATCCGGAGTCCGATTTTCGCGTTCTTTAGCTCGTTGAAAAGCTCTTGACATCCCCCTTCCAACAAAAATACCACCAAAACCATTTGACTCCATCAAATTTTTGGAACTTTAGCATCTTTGCCTAGGGCTTCCACCACATCCTCCGCTACTCCACCACCGACTTCCGCAACCTAACCAATTTTGATCCCCATCGCATTAGTGGTTGCTTGAGTAGTGATTTGAGTATCCTAAGGTGTATAGGCTACTTAGGGACGGTTGCTTCTTCATCAACCACCACCATAACTTCCGCATAGGCTTGACCACTATACACTTCCGCCACCCCAACTTAACCCAATTTTGTTTGTTGTGAGTTGTGTCTCCTAAGGTGTTTCGGCTACTTAGGGACCGAGCTTCCTACTCCGACACCATGTATAGTCCACCACCTTAACCTCCACTTCCGCATTGCCTACTCGCATAACCCATCATTGCATTTTCCGCAATCCCATTGAGCTTCCACAAAACCACCACCGCATTCCCGCTACCACCATTTTGACATTTGACATTTGAGATTTCGAGTTCGCGGTTTTTTCGTTTCCTAAGGTGTTTCGGCTACTTAGGGACGAGTCTCCATCATCTTGGTATCTCCATCAAGATCACCGCCACTCATCATCGCCACGGACGGTAACCTCCATATCATCTCGGTATCGTGGTATCCCTCCATTGTATATTCCCTTGCCATTGCCTTGTTAAGCACTAGCCCATTTTGCGTCCCTTGCCTATTGAGACTAGCCAGTTGAGTATTGCCGGCAACATTACTTGTGCACATTAGTGATCTACACCATACATTGCATACATACCATATCATATTGGTATCATATCATCTCGTGTGCCTCAAGTTTGTTCCCGCATATACACAATTACTATCTTGGTTTGTGCATTTCGCAAAGTGGTCATATACAAAAAAAAGCTTTTAAGCAAAGAAAAAGAGTGAACAAAGAGCTCGTAAGCAAGTGCCATAGCATCATACCACATTGCATATAAGATCATCTTCGATCATAACACCGGGAGCCATACATACATAGCATACTTGGGATAGAAAGTACATACATTTTGCATCTTATAGGTTGTGCACAAGTGTCGTATCCGCCTATAGAGAAATTGTGCTAGCGTCTCTCTTGAGTTGTGCAACACGAGTGTTTTCCGTAGATTCCACATTTTGTGCTCATCCTTGGTTGCACGACCCCATTTATCTATCCGTGTGTGCGTTTCCATGTGCCACCCATATTGCTATTGGTCTCCTTATTACACTTGCGAATTTTTGAATATTTTTCAACATTATTGACTCTTGCTAACATTTTACATCAAATTTTTGTGCCACTATCCTCACCGAGCTCCACCATAAGCCTTATTTGTGTAGGTGTGAGAAACCGACAAGAATTGGTACCAATTGTGATATTTGCTTGTCCACATTGGAGTGATCATTGATCCACTTTCAACTTCGGTCAAGGTACATTTGGTATTCGTTCTTATCTTTCTACCACTCACATTTTTCTCTTGGAGTGCAGGATAGGCAAAGCATTTCATCTTCGGTCTACAACCACAACGATGAGTTTGATGCCATGAACAACTCCAACGGCGCCAAGATGCAATCTCAAATGGAGGAGATCAAAGCCCTCATCAAGTCCTACAAGTGGTCTTCCTCATCTTCGAGAAGACGCTCAAGAGCACATGCCTCCGAGCTACCATCTCCAGAAAGATCACATCGGCATCGACACCATCACCAACAAGGACGTGAAGATCAAGAGCTCAACACCAACAACTGCTCAATGACTTCACCATCTCCCTTGGCATCTTCGCCAAGCAACTTCAAGGCATCTTCGCCTATGGACATACGGCATATTTGCCCACAAGCACCTCAAGAGAAGCTCCCCAAGCTCAAGTTTGCGACTTCCACGAGCTACTACAACCTCGACATCGACCACCCGATTCCTTTCTATGGGACTCAAGAACCCTAGGAGTATCTCGAGTGGGAGCGTTTGATGGACGACTACCTCAAGCTACATCAAGTCCCTCCCGAAGATCAAGTGAAGTGCACCACAAGGAACTTCCACGACTACGCGTCCACATGGTGGCTTCACACACCTTGGGAGAGCTATGACATGAGTTGGCCCAAACGAAGAGAGCTTTGCGGAGAGAGTTTGTGCCTCCAACCTACACGGAACAACTTCAACGCCAATTGGAGAACACCATCCAAGGATCCAAGTCCATCGACGAGTACTTCAAGGAGATGAAGATTGCCTTGCGACGAGCCGGCGTGGACGACCCCATTTTGATGACGTTCCACTTCATGATGGGATTGCACAACAACATCCCCAAGACGATCTTCCTCGAGAACTACAAGTCCCTCGATGACAACTACATTGGTGCTCTCAAGGCGGAACAAGAACTCATGAAGGCCAAAGTTTCTCCACCCCAAGCTCACTTCGTGACGACTAAGCTCCATGGGAACGAGCATGACGATAGTACCACCAAGATGTCCAAGCCCGACGAGCTCCAAGACGATGCTCCCAAGTTCGACTTCATCGCCATCCCTCTTTGTGGCATTGATGATGCCGATTCCTCCATGACTCTTTTTCAAGACGGTGCGGCGGCGACGACTACGACTATGGAGCCAATCAAGTAACATGCTTTGGAGGCGAGCGACATGGTGACGAGCAAGGATGATGCTTCCTTCTTAGGAGGCGAGAGTGATGATGTGCCATCTTCGGCCTTCATCCACGGCGACAACAACGAGATGGTTGAGCATGGGATTTTCCCTTCGACCACGGCGACGTATGATGACTTGAGTGACTTTTGCCACCATATTGAGAGTGCGAGTGACTTCACCACTAGCCCCATATATGATGTTTTACCACAATTCCCATGTGAGGAGAGCCACAACCCCCACCATTTGAGTGAGATGAGTGACTCCACCATACGTGAGATTGAGTGCACCTACCTTGAGGGAGTGAGTGAACCACCACATAGAAAGAGTGTGCTAGTTGATAGGGCATGTGAGTCCATTTGCATTTCTAACAACTTGACCTCTACCTCTATTGTGTCTTCTCATTTGGTGCTAGGTCCCATATATGATGACGCGCCGATTCGCGACGACTACGTCCTCCCTTTGGACAAGATGATGGCCATGGTGGAATATGATGCACCCCCCACATGGTTCCATCAAGATGAAGATGACCACCATTTGGTCTTTCCCACCTCACCTACACCACATGAGTGGAATGACGAAGGTAAACATAGGTGAAGGTGATGCTCTAGTCCCACTAGTGGACATTCTTGACATTGATTGCTTGCATGATGTTGATCAACCTATTACCATGCTTCATGCTAGTGCGACTTTCCCATGCGATGATTTACCCATTTATGATGAGTATGATGATTGCCATGTGGAGTCTATTTGTTGTGATGCCATGTTACATAGGATTTCTTGTGATAATTCTCTCGTCACATCATGTTTGCCAATCCGCTTGACTTGTCATATGCTATGCATGAGATCGACCACATGTCATATTTGCAATCTCTTCATAGTGACTATGCATCTGCCATTCAAATTAACCCAATTTGCACTTATGGCATAGATGACAAGCCCATGGTTATTGGCATTTGTTTCTCTTGTGATGATATTGATATGCTCCCTTTGCATCATTTATCTCATATGCCATGCCATGATCACCTAGCTTTGGATATGCATTGTTTTGGGTGTTGCCCATTTTCTCCATATGATGTTTCCAATATTGCTCATGAGGAGACCCCCATAGTTTCCTCATACATTTTAGGAGATTTTGATCACTCCCATCCATTGCATGATCCTCATACTTATGTGCACAATATGCTCCCCATGAATAAACATGATATTGATGTGCCATATATTTGTATGCTCAATTTGCATCCCCATCGTGTTATACACAATAACTATTCTTTCATGATGGATGACATGTTCATCAAATTTCTTTGAGCAACGCTTAGCTTGTGCTAACTTTCACGTGCACATACACATCATGATGGATGATGTGTACATTTACCACACACACAATTTCTTTCATTTGTGTCTCTTTTGTGTAGGTACCCATGAATTCTTGTCAACCTCACAATCCCACGAGTTGACAAAACGAGCTCTAGAGAGCAACGATGACTTGGGATCCCATGGATTGTCTTTCCCGCCGTTCTCTTCGCGCAAAGACTTCATGCATTTCTTCTACATGACCCTCACTTGGCTATGGGTTATTGTCCACTACATATTCTATGCCCATCTTGCCATGTTCACTTTGCATGATATGCTCATTACTATGCTTTTGCCATGCATTCGTGACCCATGCTTTGCATTACACATGATGATTGATTCTAGTACTTGTATGTGTATTTGCAAGCTTGGTGGAGATATTGCTTGCTATTTTCATGTTTGCTTTGTGCCCCATTCCCATGATGATACTATGATCATGCTTTGTGTTCGTGCTTGTGATATGTCATGTGCATTGTCTATGCCTATTATTTGCTCACATGATATGATTGCCATGATTTCCTCTAGTATGTTGCATCTTCGCACTACTAGCTTGCACGACATGATTGTTATTGCTTGCCTTCATATATCTCCATATGTTGCCTCTCTCATGCTAGATGATTTTCCATGTATTGAGTGCAACAATGCCCCTAGTCTTGATAATGAGTTTGCCCCCATAGTATTCTCACATATATTTGGAGATTTTGACATATTTCTTGTGAAGCATGCTTGTCTTACCTCTTTGCACCATATACCTAGCGCCATGAATATAGCCATTATTGCATCATATTATTCATGCACTTGTGTTTCTAATGGTTATGTGCAAGAGAAGGGAACCACCATGATGGATGATGTGTTTATCTACCATGCGCATACATTCTTTGCATTCTATTTTGCATGTGTAGGATACTTGGACCTTGTGTCGACTTCTGCTTCACATGAGTTGAACATTCAAGCTCTTGAGAGCGAGCCTCATACATTAGACCACGACTCGCTTCTCCAATTCCTTTCCTACCATTTTGGCATTGTGAAGAATGCACAAGGACACGCCTTCAAGGTGACATCTTTCATGAGCATGGATATTGTGAATCATACTACTTGTGTTGCTTGCACCATGAGACTTATTGTTCATCTTGGACCACTTGATTGCACACATGTTAGAGAGCTTGATTCGACTTGTCATTTTCACCGCTCCATGCATCACGATATATATGCTTTGTGTGTTGCATCCAATTCTTGGATTACTTGATCCTCTCATATGTTTGGTTGCAACATTGTCATCACTTCACATATGCCACGTCCCATCGATTGCTACATGCTTGCCTTTATTGCCTCACACATGATGAACACTTGCTCTTTGTATTGTGTTGAGTGCCACACTATATTCACTACACCCCATGCACATTATGCTTGGATTGTCTTGCACTTGACCCATGTGTTTAGACACTTCATTTTATTTGGTGTTGTGAATGATTCTTATGCCTAGCATAGACCTTTCATTGAGCAATTTGTGAATGTTTGCTATGAGATTGAGGTCGATGCTTGTTCACTTGTCCAACATATTTGCTTCACTAACTCACATTCACATGCTTGTCCCCATGATATCTTTGCTTGTGCTCAATTTATGTGCTTACATGCCATGTCACTATCCTTTGTCAAACCATATGCTTCGCATGATGATGAGACTTGTTTGGTGAATCACCTCTTGAATGCTTGGTTTTGCACTAACGCTAACCACATTTGTTTTTCCAAGTGTTTGTTGTCTTTGCTCCTTTTGAAGGAATCCCAAGATGGTGCGACATTGGAGAGTGCCCACTTCAAGCTTGAAGATGATGACTACTTGGTGAACGTCCACTCCTACACGGCGAAGCCATCTCTTTCCCATGGTGATTTGGTTTTCGATCCGAGGTCGGATCTTTCCCAAGGGAGGGGAGATGACGCGGAGCAGCCTACGGACATCACCATGTCAAGAGTCCGTTGGGCAAGTGACACGTGCGACATCTACTTCACATACACAAAGGTGAATCATCTCCTTTACACGTGCTCACTTGACCCATTCAAGGATGGTATACTACTTGACACTCCACTCGTGTGCATGCATAGGTATTGTCGAAACGGTATGGACGAGGAAGAGGAGTGCGAACGCAAGTGTACAACTACACCATCTGCGAGGGAAGCGTCGAAGCGAAGACGGAAGAAGACGGAGCTGCAGAATCTACAGCGGCCGGATGTCTGACGTGCCACCGGACGTTCGACACTCTACAGTGCCCGGACAATCGACGTTCACCGGACGTCTGACAAGTCCCAGGCACCGGACGTCCGAAGCTTACCGGAAATCCGGTGCCACCGATCCTGAAGCAAAACGACAGAGGACCGACGCCAACCGGACATCCGGCACCACCTGTCCCGAGAACAATCAACGGACGTCCGATGCACGTCGGACGTCCAGACCGTCCTGAGCTACCGGACGTCCGACGCCTGTCTGTGCACAGTGTATCGGGCCGAGCCCATGTATCCCTTCGCCCTCACTTGCCCCTTCGTGGCCCTAGACTATATATACTCCTCCACCTCCTCCATTTGAGGGTTAGCATTGGTTTAGCTCATATTTTGAGATAGAGCATTGCTCATCCACATCGGATCTACTCCACGAGAGAGACCGCGACCTCTACGGAAAGATCCCTTTGGATTCAAGACCTCCTTGCGGAGAAGATCATCAAGACCCCCTCTTGGGCGGCCCCCTCAAGACCTCCTCATGGAGAAGACCGTTACCTCTTGATGCGGAGCATCCCACGTTCATCCCCATGTACACTCCGACTACTCTCCAAGCCCTAAGAGAACATAAGACGAGACCTCATCTATACACCATTGGACACAAGGTGAACTCGCTCCTCTTCGAACCATCACTTTCCATACGTGAGAGATGGCTACTACCTCAAACATGTGTGCTATGCATGACCAGGAACCAAGAGGAAGACCATGGACAAGAAGGCGAGGACACCAAGCGTGAGGAACGGGAAGAAGAGCTACGGAAGAAGCTCCAGCCACTGGACGACCGGTCGGGACCGGACGTCCGACGCCTGAAGACCCACCGGACGATCGGCATTCCCGCACCCGAGCCAAAACGCCAGACATCCGACAAGTACCGGACGAACGGACCCTTGTGAGCCACCGGACGTCTGGTACCTGTCGGACGTCCGGCGCCTCTCTGTGCACAGTGTATCGGGTCGAGCCCATGTATCCCTTCGCCCTCACTTACCCCTTCGTGGCCCTAGACCATATATACTCCTACACCTCCACCATTTGAGGGTTAGCGTTGGTTTAGCTCATACTTAGAGATAGAGTTTCGCTCATCCACATCGGATCTACTCCTCGTGAGAGACTGCGGCCTCTTCGGAGAAGATCCCTTTGGATTCAAGACCTCCTTATGGAGAAGAACATCAAGACCTCCTCGCGGAGAAGACCGGCTACCTTTGTATCATCCGTTGTTGACTTTGGATCTTGTATCTCACCTTTGTGTTCATCGATCTAGCGCATGTGTGATCTATTCTTGTTGGTTGAGTGATTCTCTCGTGTTTCCTCTTGTGTTTTCCCTCGTTTTCCCCTCGTGTTCTTCGCGTTCTTGGACGGGATCCGCTCCTTTCGTGAAAGATCGGCCCCTAGGGTTCTACCCTACATCATCTTGGTATCATGAGCCATGTTGATCACGATTTCGGAGCCTCCCCCACTATTTTCTAGCCTTCTTTTGCTTGATTTCGTCCTAAATTCGAAAATCCCCACCAAAAATAGCCCCAAATTTTTTTTGTGATTTGTTGGTTTGATGATGTTTTGTTGATTTTGATCCATGGATTTGCTTGGTTTCGAGTGAATCTAGCATCTCCCCAAGTTTCCCCATCTTTCATCCATGAAATCTCATCAATTTTGACCCCAAAATCCCCAAATTCTGCCCAAAATCGCGTCCCGAATCTCGGATCTGGAGTTGACCCTGATACACCGGACGACCGTCACCTTACCGGACGTCTGGAGCCGCAGGAACCACCGGACGTCCGGCATTACCGGATGACCAGAACCCCCTAACCGGAGCAGAATCAGCGGATTTCCGCTCCGACCGGACGTCCAGCGACCGGACGACCGTTTTTTCCGCACATCCGCTACCTGTAGATATCAACTTCGGCTGATTTTTGTTTCGGCCATAACTAATTCATCTGGAGTCCAATTTTCGCGTTCTTTAGCTCGTTGGAAAGCTCTTGACATCCCCCTTCCCACAAAAATACTACCATCACCATTTGACTCCATCAAATTTTGACAATTTTGGCATCTTTGCCTAGGGCTTCCACCACATCATCCGCTACACCACCACCGACTTCCGCAACCTAATCAATTTTTTCCCCATAGCATTAGTGGTTGTTTGAGTTGTGACTTGAATCTCCTAAGGTGTTTTGGATACTTAGGGACGATTGCTTCCTCATCAACCACCACCACCACTTCCGCATAGGCTTACCCACCATACACTTCCGCCACCCCAACTTAACCCAATTTTGTTTGTATTGTGAGTTGTGTCTCCTAAGGTGTTTTGGCTACTTAGGGACCGTGCTTCCAACTCCGACACTGTGTATAGTACACCACCTTACCCTTCATTTCCGCATTGCCTACTCGCAAAACCCATCATTGCATTTCCGCAACCACCACCACATCCCGCTACCACCATTTGACATTTGAGATTTTGAGTTCGTGGTTTTTCCGTTTCCTAAGGTGTTTCGGCTACTTAGGGACTAGTCTCCATCATCTTGGTATCTCCATCAAGATCACCGCCACTCATCATCGACACGGACGGTAACCTCCATATCATCTTGGTTTCGTGGTATCCCTCCATTCTACATTCCCTTGCCATTGCATTGATAACCCCTAGCCCATTTTGCGTTACTTGCCTATCGATACTAGCCATTTGAGTATTGCCGGCAATGTTACTTGTGCACATTAGTGATCTACACCATACATTGCATACATACCATATCATATTGGTATCATATCATCTCGTGTGCCTCAAGTTTGTTCCCGCATATACACAACTACTATCTTGGTTTGTGCATTTCGCAAAGTGGATATAAAAAAAGAATAGGCTTTTAAGCAAAATAGAAAGAGCAAAGAAGCTTGTAAGCAATAGCCATAGCATCCACCACATTGCATAAGATTGTCATATCCGATCATCTTGGATCAAACACCGGGAACCATACATACATAGCATACATGGGATAGAAAGTTTATCCATTTTGCATCTTATAGGTTGTGCACAAGTGTCGTATCCGTCTAGTGAGCAATCATGCTAGCGTCTCTCTTGAGTTGTGCAACATGAGCGTTTTCCGTGGATTCCACATTTTGTGCTCATCCTTGGTTGCGCGACCCCATTTATCTATCCGTGTGTGTGCTTTCGTGTGCCACATATTGCTATTGGTCTACTTGTTAAACTTGCGAATTTGTGAATCTCTTTCAACATTATTGACTCTTGCTAACATTTTGCATTAAATTTTTGTGCCACTATCCTCACCGAGCTCCACCATAAGCCTTATTTGTGTAGGTGTGAGAAACCGACAAGAATTGGTACAAATTGTGCTATTTCCTTGTCCACATTGGAGTGATCATTGATCCACTTTCAACTTCGGTCAAGGTACATTTGGTATTCGTTCTTCTCTTTCTCCACTCATATTGGCTCGAATCTTGTGATGGATAGGCAAGGCATTTCATCTCCGGTCTTCCACAACAACGACGGCGTGAACAACTACATCACCAAAGCGTCAATCTTCGATCTACAATGACAAATGCAAGGCGCACAATCAAGACTGCGAGAGCGCATCGAGAACCTCTCCATCGACATTCGTCACTCCGAAGCGAGGAAAAAGGACTACATCGACAACAAGATTTCCGCACAAAAGGAGGAGCAAGATGCAAGGATGGAGGAGATTCGGGACTTGATCAAGTCTACTTCCCCTTCGTCATCTTCAAGGCGGCGACAAGCACATCGATCCTCTTCGGAGCGCCCAAGCGACACAAGCGCAAGACGTCCACGTCCACATCTCCATGGCGACCACCATCACCTTCGTGATCCACCTCGTCATGAAGGGCAAGTCACCTCCAAGCAACATGTGCACGATGACGACGAACGACATCTACTATGAGCTCAAGTGCGACAACGCCACCATCAACATGAAGATGCTCGAGATGCGCCTTCCTACAAGTCCCAACAAGCCCTACTTCACGCCAAGTCCAAACTTCATGAGCACAAGAAAAGACCGCGAGACGAGCACCACCAAGACGGAGCTACGGCTACACCAACCACTTTGGCATCTTCACCAAGTGCTATCAAGGCATCTTCGCCTTTGGACGTACGGCATCTTCGCCTACTCCCCATGAGTTCACCTACATCGACATCTTCAACTACTAGGCGACCACCTACGAGCGAGGGCGACACTTCCATCTTTGGAAGCCCCTCAAGGAAGATGGCCGAGCATGGGAATTTCCCTTCAGTCATGGAGACGAGCTACGAGGTGCCACATCATTTGGGCCTCCAACAACAAGACGGCGACAAGAAGGTCGAGCAAGGGCCATCCTCTTCGACCACGGCGACGAGCACGAACCTCTTCAACAACATGAAGACGGCGCCAATATTGGACTAATACTCCGAGTCAAGCTACGAGACCGCTCATGTGACCTTATCTTTGGTCTTCGAGGAGAGTGATGATGTGCCATCTTCGGCCTTCATCCACGGCTACGACCACAACATGATTGAGCATGGACACATTTGCACCAACATCTCTCCGACAACGACATGTAACGAGATGCCCCAATTTCCATGTGAGGCGAGCCACCACCACATGAGTGACATGAGTGACTCCACCACACGTGACATTGAGAGCATTTCCTATGAGAGGATGAGTGTGACCACCACTAGCCCCACACTTGAGAGAATGCAACACATCCTATGTGAGGTTGAGAGCCATTTGAGTGACTCCACCAACCATATGAGTGAGAGCATCCGAGAGGGAGTGAGTGAGCCACAACACTTAGTGAGCGAGGTAGTTGACACGGCATGTGAGGCCACTTTGATTTCTAACGACTTAACCTCTACTCCTAGTGTGTTTTCTTCTTTGGTGCTAGGTCTCCTACATGACGACACGCCTATCCTTGACAAGTCCATACCTCCAATGGAGACAATGATGGCCATGGTGGAAGAAGATGCACCACCCACATGGTTCCATCATGATGAAGATGACCACGACTTGGTCTTCGACACCTCACCTACAACACATGAGAGATTCTCCAAAGGTAACATAGGTGATGGTACTTCTATTGTCCCACTAGCGGACTATGTCACCAATGATTTCTTGCATGATGTTGACACACCTATTCCCATGCTTCATTCTAGTGCGACTTCTTCATGTCATGACTCACCTATTTATGATAAATATGATGATGAGCATGTTGATTTGCCTATTTGTGATGCTATGCTCCATAGGATATCATGTGAAAATTCTATTGGTCACATCATGTTTGAAAATCAATTAACCTTGTCATATGCTATGAGTGAGATATCCCATATTGCATCATTTCAATCTCAACATAGTGACTATGCATGCCCCGCTACAATAAATCCCATTTGCACTTATGGCAAAGATGACGAGATGATGGTCATTGGCTTTTGTTTTTCTTGTGATGATATTGATATGCTTCCTTTACATGATCTGCGCAATTCATCTACTATGCCATGCCATGATCACATTGTTCCAAATATGCATTGTTTTGGATGTTGTCAATATTCTCCGTGTGATGTTTCCACTAATGATCATGAGGAGACCCCCATAGTTTCCTCATGCGTATTAGGAGATTTTGATGCATTCCATACATTGCATGATTCCCATAATTGCTTGCACCATATGCATTCCATGCACAACAATGCTCTACATATTTCTTGTGATGCATTACACAATTTGAGTCTCCATTATGCTATACATAATAACAAACCTCTCATGATGGATGACATGTTTCTATATCACGCATCTCATTTATTTGAGCATTGGCTATTTTGTGCTAACCAACACAAGCACGTGCGCATCATGATGGATGATGTGTACATCTACCACGCACACACAATTTTCCCTTTGTCTTTGTTTTGTGTAGGTACTCACGTATACTCATCAACCTCTCAATCCCAAGAGTTGACGAAACGAGCTCTTGAGAGCATAGATGACTTGGGATCCCGTGAACTACCCTTCCCACCGCTCTCTTCGCGCAACGTATACGCGCATCTCTCTCACTTGGATCTCACATGGCTATGGGCTATATACCGCTTCTCGCTTCTTGCTCATTTTACCGTGTTCACTTTGCATGCTATGCTTGCTTCTATGCCTTTGCCATGCAATTGTGACCCTTGCTTGCATCTACCCATGATTCACCATTATGCTACTTCTATGTATATTTGCATGCTTGGTGGAGATCCTTGTTGCTATTGCCATGTTTATCATGTGCCTCATGCTATTGATGCTATTTTTCGCATATCTTGCCTTCATGCTTGTGATGTGTCTTGTGCATTATTCATGACTACCATTTGCACACATGACATACTTAACATGATTCCTTCTAGTACGTTGCATCTTTGCACTACTAGCTTGCTTGCCTTGATTCATATGATTGCTTGCTTTATCACATCACCCATGTTCCATTATTACTTGCTTTCTTGGGTTGATGACGTATATGTTCATGCCTCTCACATGATACATATTGTGATGCATGCTTGCTTGCTTGCGCCTATTCTATTTGGTTGTTCTCACATCATATGCCTCCGTACTATGAAATGCTCCCTTGTCCTTTCTTATGATGAGCATGATGCATCCACTTGTTGGGTATTTTACCGCACGAATGATAGGTTTTCCGCTAACCTCATTTGTTTTTCTGAGTGTTTGTCATGTTCTTTCATGTTGAAGGATTCACAAGGCGATACCGTCATGACACAATTTGGTCATGTGAAGGCATACACGATGTGCAACACCAACATTTGCGAGAATCTCCTAAAGGTGAACTCCTTCCCTTTGAGCCATCCTCAAATATGCATATTGGATGGGTCACTCTTTCATTGTTGTTTCCTTCTTCTTGTCTACATGTTACATCTATTGGATGGAGGACCGACATTGGAGATGGAACCCATGGACCTTCAAGTTGAGGAGCGCTCGGATTTATTGGATGCACCTTCGAACCTCCACTCATGCCACGACATCGAGCATTGGTATACCAACACCTCCATATTTGTTGATTGTGTTCACACATGTCATGCTCGATGGACATATCATACACATGACAAATTTGCATCTTATGCATGGATTGACTCACATCATGATTGCCTTGTTGCATCTTGTATTCCCATGTCATCCATGATATATGAGCTTGTGCATTTCACTAGCAAATTTGTTGTGATACACCTTGATGGCATATTCGTACGTCATGATCTTATTGCCTACCATCAATTGCATGATCACATCACATTGAGCATCCATTACCATATTCATGCTATTGATAAACCGTCTCACTATGACATCATTTTGCACCGTGGTTGCATTGATCACATCCATAATACAATTGTGTGCATAATGAATGATTTTGCTCCCATGAATGCTTTACATGTCATTTTACATCATTTGGATAAGGATCTCATGCATTTTCATGAACAATTCCTTTGGACGAACTCATGTTTATTTGATGGACACCTTGTGTGCATTAACCAGTGTATTTCCGAGTGTCGTTTGTGTTTGCTCTTCTTGCATGTATACCACTTCGGCGACACCTTGGAGTACTTGGATTGCGCAATGTCTTCAACTCCGTCCAACTACAAGTCCGTCCACGACTACCGTTTCCATGGTGATGAGGATCACGATCCGAGGTTGGATCTTTCCCAAGGGGGGGGAGATGATGCGGAGCATCCCACGTTCATCCCCATGTACACTCCGACTACTCTCCAATCCCTAAGAGAACATAAGACGAGACCTCATCTATACACCATTGGACACAAGGTGAACTCGCTCCTCTTCGAACCATCACTTTCCATACGTGAGACATGGCTACTACCTCAAACATGTGTGCTATGCATGACCAGGAACCAAGAGGAAGACCATGGACAAGAAGGCGAGGACACCAAGCGCGAGGAACGAGAAGAAGAGCTACAGAAGAAGCTCCAGCCACCGGACGACCGGCCCGGACCGGACGACCGGCATTCCCGCACCCGAGCCAAAACGTCGGACGTCCGACAAGTACCGAACGACCGGACCCTCGTGAGCCACCGGACGTCCGATACCCGTCGGGCGTCCGACGCCTGTCTGTGCACAGTGTATCGGGCCAAGCCCATGTATCCCTTCGCCCTCACTTACCCCTTCGTGGCCCTAGACTATATATACTCCTCCACCTCCACCATTTGAGGGTTAGCGTTGGTTTAGCTCATACTTAGAGATAGAGTTTCGCTCATCCACATCGGATCTACTCCTCGTGAGAGACCGCGGACTCTTCAGAGAAGATCCCTTTGGATTCAAGACCTCCTTTTGGAGAAGAACATCAAGACCTCCTCACGGAGAAGACCGGCTACCTTTGTATCATCCGTTGTTGACTTTGGATCTTGTATCTCACATTTGTGTTCATCGATCTAGCGCATGTGTGATCTATTCTTGTTGGTTAAGTGATTCTCTCGTGTTTCCTCTTGTGTTTTCCCTCGTTTTCCCCTCGTGTTCTTCGCGTTCTTGGACGGGATCTGCTCCTTTCGTGAAAGATTGGCCCCTAGGGTTCTACTGTACATCACCTCTTGTATCGTCCGTTGTTGACTTTGGATCTTGTATCTCTCTTTGTGTTTCGAGGATCTAGCACATGTGTGATCATTCTTGTTGGTTTGAGTGTTCTATTGTGTTCCCTCGTGATTTTCCCCTCGTTTCCCTCCTCGTGTTCTTCATGTTCATCGCGGGATTCCCTCCTTTTGTGAAAGATCGGGCCACTAGGGTTCTACCCTACATCAGGTCATTAATGGGCCAGAATATAGGACGGGCTGGAAACGGCGCAATGGGTTAACAAGCTAGAAATGGGCTGATTCTTGCGACGGGGCGAATTTGGCCCATTAGGGGAACAAGCCTGTAACGGGCTGGAAGGAATCAAGGGCCGGAAAGGAGCCCAAGAACGTATGGGTCGTCAGTAGGTTGAAAGCTAACACGGGCCGGAAACGGCCCATGTGAATCATGGGCCATTAACGGGTACAAAGAAATTTACTGTTCATTATGGGCTAGAGTCACCATGGGCCTCTAAAGGTCCTAAAGATATGAAGGCCTCATATGGGCTGAAAGACATCATGGGCCATACATGGGCCAAAAGTGAAACGGGCTGGTGTTATATTCGACGGCCCACATGATGTTCTTGGGCTGATTTCGGGTAGGCCCTAACAGGCCGTGAGTTACCGGGCCGTAAAATGGGCTATTTGCAAAGAGACCGCTAATAGGCTTTTCATGGGCCAGCCCACTAACTTTTGACCAAGTAAAACAGGTCGGCTTTTGTAAGCTAAATGGGCTAGTGGTGGGCTGTCGCACGTGTCGACATATCATAGGCGCCTATCTGACCCACTGACGAGCTGACAAGTGTTTCCTCCGACCAATCAAAATTTTACACATGGAAATTCCTCATTGATCTGGGTTGTTAACGGGTTACCGGACCCAATAGCTTAACGGCGACCCGTTACGGTGGATGCCACGTGTCGGTCACCCTTGACGAAAGCACTTATGTGACGCGCGATTTATCGTCATCGAAGTGGACACTTCTGTGATGATAATTTTGGTAATGGCATGGAACACTTCTACGACAGCACAGGTATGACTATCTTGATTCTGTCATAAAATCGCCATGGATGTACATGCATGACAGAAAATGTAACCTACTGTGACAAACACGTATCATCACGGAAGTGCCTTTTTTTTGTAGTGCACATCCTAAAAATAAAGATATGATAAAAGGGATTTCATTGCCAGATAACATGGTAAAGAAAGAGAACCATGGTATCTTCTCTCGTTCCTCTTTGGACAAAGGTTTCAAACCACCAACTCTTTAGAAATCTCTGAGGAGTATGCATCTGGGTAAAGCAATGGTTAAAAACCCCATGTCTTTTCTCACTAAGCCTCCGAAAAATAAGGATAAGGAGGATTTTGAACTCTTTGTTGAAATGTTTAGATCTATCTTTTTGCGAATACGCTGCCTCCATATGATAAATATATGAAAGATATTGTCTCTAATAAAAGAAAAATACCTAAACCTGAAATTTCCACCATTCTTGCAAATTATTCTTTTAAGGGAGGAGCACCTAAGAAGTTAGGAGATCCAGGAATACCCACTATACCATGCTCCATTAAAACAAGTTATGTTAAAACTGCTTTATGTGATTTAGGAGCTGGTGTCAGTGTTATGCCTTTCTCTCTATATAGAAGACCTGATTTAAATAAGTTGACACCTACTGAAATCTCTCCGCAAATGGCTGATAAATCAACTGCTATACCTATCGGAATTTTTGAGGATGTTCCCGTCGTAGTTGTAAATGTTACTATCTTAAAAGACTTTGTTATACTTGATATGCCCGAGGACAATAGTATGTCGATTATCCTTGGTAGAACCTTTTTGAATACTGCAGGGATTGTTATTGATTGCAACAAATCAAGGTCACTTTTCATGACAACGGTAATGAGCATACGTAATCCTGAGGAAACAAATTTTGATGAATAATATCAACTCTATTAAAAAAATTACGATAATTACTATTCAAGGTTTTGAATTTTCTCTTCCAGACGTCAAAAAGAAATATGAAACTCTTATTGTTAGGGAGATGCATATCCCCATTGAGGCAACATAGTGTTATATGAAAATTCTTCGGTTTCATGTTACTCAGAAATAGTTTGTTAATAAGACTTGATCAACCTTATTAATGGATTCTTTTTTAGGGGCATGTGGTCGGTGAATTTAGTAAGCACAACCTATTGTACCTAATGTTAGTTCTCTATCATTTAAAGTTCAATAAGGTAAAATGCCATGATTATCCTGACTTTGAATTGTCCGTGCAATAGAAAATGCCCCGAAAATAAAAGTTCTCGGAATGAAAATTTAGTGTGATTTTTTATGCATTATTTAAGAATTTTGGGCACTGAACACACCTCGGTGGGGTGCACCTATGAGCCACGAGCTCACAGGGCTCGCCTACCCACTAGGTGTGCCTAGTGAGCTCGTGGGTCCCATAGGGGGCCCCTCACTTATTCCAGCAGCCCACTACCTTCTTCCACCTCCAGAAAAAATCACCATTGCCTCCAAACCCGTGTTCTTGCTCCTTTTCATGCAATTTTCGATCTCCTTGCTCGGAGCTCCATTTCCGAAACTATTTTGGGGAATCACTCATTCGTATGTGACTCCTCCAATGCTCCAATTAGTTTTTGTTCTAGTGATTTATGTTTTGCAAAATTTGGTACTATTGGTGACCATGTATATGAGCTTGCATGTTGAATTTGTATGGTTAAAAGTATTTCTGATGCATGATATAGCCTCTAGACACTTGTGGGAGTAGTTGCTATTGGTTTTGTTAAGTTTTGTTCACTTTTATTTTGGGGACTATTTTTTTAGAATTTTTTCAAAATAAAATGATTAGGAAGATGTTGAGGGGTTCCTCGAGCCGGAGTGATGAGGATATGGCTACCACAGTTACACCCATATCCCCTACTATTTTACATCTTGGAATAGTTGCTAGAGCTCAGATACGCTAATTAAATTATCAGGTACTTTCGTTTCTTGATAATGTTTCTAGTGTTCATGAGAATATGATGCTGCCTAACTTAGATACATTTGTGTTGCTTGCTATTGAAGGGCCTAGCACGAACAAGAAGGTTGAACATTGGAGCATGGTCAAGCACGGAGATGAAGGTGTGTGCGAAGAGAACAAGAACAGAGGTTCAAGTGGAGATTTCCGGACTTTGAAGCCACCATGATGACATACAAGAAGATGGACGAAATATACAAGATGGCCTTTCAGAAATTTCGTCCATAGCTTATTATTGGTGTTGCGCCACCTTATTTTGGGCCAGGCCCATGTAATCTATTTTTAGAGTCCATATTGTAGGGGAAACGACTTAGGAGGTGTTTTAGTCACACCTTGCCAAGGGTGGACAAAATCCCCTCTCTTTTCCCTATAAATATAGCCCTTAAGGCATCGTTTAGACTTGGGTTTTATTGTAACATCCCAAATTTTCAATTTGGAATGTTATTCATTAGATCATCATTGCATATCATGTTTTATTGCTTTCCGTTCCGTAATCCTCGAAATCCTAAGCAACTCAAGGACCCTCGGAGAGAGTTGGGGATTTCCCGGTTTTCATATTTGATTCTTTTATCAAATTTTGAAACGAGGATTTTGGTTTTAATTATTTTTCTCTCCGAAAATATTTCATATTAAAATACAAGAGAGGAGATAATATGACTTCTCCAAAATAAAAGAAATATTGGAGGAAAAATACTACAATCAAATATTTGTTCCATTTGGATTTTATTGCAATTTTGTTTGCATTAGAAAAATTGCACGTTTTCAAAATTGCATTTTAGGGCCAAGAAAATTGTCGGTGTTTCTGATCCACGGGCACCTATGGGACCGGCGGACCGGGTCCCTTTTGGTACGGCGGGGGGCGGAGGTTGCGCAAAGAGCAGATCGAGGCGAAGCAAGCGGGCGGTTGGTCGTGCCAGGAGTAAATCGAAGCGAAGCACGCGAGCGATTTACCCAGGTTCGGGCCGCAAGGATGCGTAAAACCCTACTCCTGCTTTGTGGATTGGTATTGATTTCTAGCTCGGGAGCGAGCGTGAGTGTGTGGAATTGCTGAACCTCGCGACAGCTCTTGAGGTGGCCGACCTCCTCTACGTTGCACACGGGCCTCCTTTTATACTCAAGGGGTTACCGACATAGAGCAACGGGGGCCAAGGGCAAAAATGGAAAGGGCGCCGTGGGTAGGCACAGCTAGGTGCTGTAGTAGGCACAGCTAGCTGCTACAGTGTTATCATACCTAACCCTGACGGCAGGGGACAAGGGCATTAAATGCCCGTCTGTGTCGCCTAGACAGCAGCGAAAGGGACCGCTAGGGACGCCACCGTCTTGCCACGATGGTTGTCTTGCCAGCGCCCGCGTGCCACCGCACGCCCCTAGCTGTACAGCCTCCTGCCACGTGCGCTCGGGAGGGGCCCCGGAGCGACACGTGGGTGGATGTGCTGGAGCGCGGGCGTGGAGTGGGGGCTTGCCGCGGCAAGCGCCTTGCCGCGGCCGTCGACTTGTCGCTTCCGGGAGCTTGTCGCTCGCCGGGCCTTGTCGGGGCGCGTAGCGCGCTGCGGCAAGTTCCTTGGAATGCCTCGGACGGCCTTCCCGGCAAGCGCCTCTTGCCGGGGTCTTGGGACGCTTCTGATGGCCTTCCCGGCAAGCTCCTCTTGCCGGGGTCTTGCCTTCTTCCCGGCAAGCTCCTCTTGCCGGGGTCTTGTCTTGAGTACTTTGTTCTTGAATGGTCTTCAGAGGGACCACAAGGAATCTTGGCGGTGACCTGGCAGGCCTTGCCGCGGGACGCTGCGACTGCCCGTGCACAAGTTCGGGGTACAAGGGTACCCCTACTCTAGTACACCGACAAAAATGTTCATCTCGTTCTAAATATTTTATTTAGACGGTGAAAATTTATTTTGGCATTTTTAGTTTTTTATTTATTTTTCTAGGATTTTATTTCGGTCGGCGAAATTATTTAAAAAAAAATCTCGCGCCCGACTGGGCCTAAGGCCCAGCCGAGCCAGGCTGCCGCCGCCGCCGCCCCCGCGCGCGCACCGCCGCCGCCGACTCGGACAAGGAGTCCGAGCCGGACTCCACTCCACTGCCGCCGCCTTGATGTAACACCCCGGATGTAACTTTCCCAATTTGTACTCAAACTCTTGCCGTTTCCGGCGTTAAGTTATTTTATTTTCTCGGGTTCGGGTTTTTGTCTCCGTGTGTTGTTATCGTTGTCATGCATCTCATTTCATGCCATCATGTGCATTGCATTTGCATACGTGTTCGTCTCATGCATTCGAGCATTTTCCCCATTGTCCGTTTTGCATTCCGGCGCTTCGTTCTCCTCCGGTGGTCATTTCTACCTTTCTTTCGTGTGTGGGGATTAAACATTTCCGGATTGGACCGAGACTTGCCAAGCGGCCTTGGTTTACTACCGGTAGACCGCCTGTCAAGTTTCGTATCATTTGGACTTCGTTTGATACTCCAATGGTTAACCGAGGGACCGAAAAGGCCTCGTGTGTGTTGCAGCCCAACACCCCTCCAATTTGGCCCAAAACCCACCTAAACCTTCTCCATCATCTAGATCGTTCGATCACGATCGCGTGGCCGAAAACCGCACCTCATTTGGACTCTCCTAGCTCCCTCTACCTATAAAATAGCATCTCCCCCGAAAATTCCGGATCAAATCCATCCTAACCTAGTCTCCTCCCACCTCTCGCTGACGAACACGTCCGATTCGGGCTGGACGTGTCCGCCACCGCCCGCCACCGCAACGTGTTAGCCGCCAATTCGCCGAGTCGCGTGCCCACTTCCCCGCCGGCCCGCTCGGCCCAGCCGGGGCCCCCGCGGCCCGAAGCCTCGCCGCCTCGCCCGCCCGAGCGCGCTCGCCGGCCCCGCCGCCTCCGCCGCGAGCTCCGCCACCGCACCATCGCCGCCCCGCTGCCGCAGTTCGCCGGCAACAGCGGCCACCATCGCCGCCCCGGGTCCGCGCCCCTCGGGTTCCGCGCCCGGCCGCGCCTCCCCGGCCCCCTCTCCGACGAGTACCTCGTCGCCGGATCCCCTCTCCGGCGAGCTCCCCTTGCGACTCCGGCGAGAGTCCGGCCATCCTCGTAGAGCGCGCCGCGTTTCAGATCTGGACGTCTACAGTAAACCCTAATTTCGCGAGGTGGTTTTTCTTCTAAGTCCCTGAAATCCTAGATCCAAGTGCTCGTGTTCATAGCATTGTATCTTTGCATCCGTAACTCCGATTTGGGCATATAGCATATCAGAGAGTACATCATTTCATTCCATTGCATCATTTTCATTTGAGTTCATCTCGATGCCCGCGATGCTGTTCGAAGAGGGCTACTTGAGATAATTGTCAGATCTGCTACTCCATTTAGCTTTTTGTCATTTTTGCCATGATTAATGTGTGCATGATATGCCCCTGAGTTCTACATATGTTTTGTTAAGGGTTTTGCCATCTTTCCATAGGTGCAACCCATGTATTTTTGTGATGTGTGTGGTGACTAGCACAAGGTTGCCAAGTGAGGCACTTGGTAATTCTGTTTTCAGGGACTTAGCGTTTCCACTAAGTCCTTGATCTGTTTATCTCATATTGCCATATGTTCATGTTGTTTCCTAGAGATCCGTGCCTCTTTTGAGGATGATCACTAAGGATGTTTTGTTAATATTGTAGTGCTCTATCCATCCATGCCTTTGTTTGCAATTATGGAGCACCCTATCTTGAGTCAATCGAGTTCTACTTTTGCTACTTTGTGAATCTGGGTAGATTGTCAACTTGTTTGCAATTTTGCCGAGGATGTTGTAGTTGTTCCGTGCATGCTATGCTATTGTTCTTGCCATGTCTAGCTTGCATTTTGTGTGTTCTTGATAGATGTATGCTTAGCTTGTCATGACTTGCACCGTAGTGAGTGCATCGAGCTCGTAAACATGCCTACTTGAGATATGTTTCAGCATGTGCCAGTTTTCACTAAGTCTGGAAAACTGATTATGTTTTTGCCATGTTCACATGCTTGCAATTGTATTTTCTGATCCCTTTTGGCTCAAGGTCACTAAGGGACTTTTGTTAACTCTTTGAGTAGCTCCATGTCATGCTTTACTTTGCCTTGTTCAGGTCCTGTATCATGTAGTTTTGTTGCTCCGAAGAGTGCTACCATCTGAAATTCCAGACAAGTGTTAATTTCACTAAGTCTGAGATCTGTTTGCCATATGTATTTTTGCCATGCTTGTTTGATCCTGTTAATGGATGATTTGGCCGTAGCTCAGTGCTAGACTTTTGTTAAGCATCTTGAATGCATCCCTGCCATGTATTTTGTTGTCATGTTTGAGTGCTATAGCTTGTTCATTTCGTTGCATTTAGATGGCTACTTGCTGTAAATCGCAGACCGGCGCCATATTTGAATCGCTTGCCATTTCCAAACCGTAACTCCGATTCCGGCGTTCTATATATCGTTTTCAAGCGATTTCATCTCATCTTTCCGGTGGCACACTTGGATTCCCAAGTTGAGGCCAGGTTCATGCATCCCTTGTCAAATCTTGCATATGCATCCCGCATCGCATTCCGCATAGCATATCATCATTGCATCATATTGTTTGATCCTTGCACGTGGTTGATTGTGTCCTTGTTGCTTGTTTGTCTTGTTTGGGTAGAGCCGGGAGACGAGTTCGCTAACGAGGAGCCCGTTGAGTTTGCTTTAGAGGATCCAGTCAACTCTGACAACTGTGCAGGCAAGATGATCATACCCTCGAAATCACTACTATCTTTGCTATGCTAGATTGCTCGCTCTTTTGATATGCTAATGCTACGATGCCTACCACTTGCTTTCAAGCCTCCCAAATTGCCATGTCAAAACCTCTAACCCACCATGTCCTAGCAAACCGTTGTTTGGCTATGTTACCGCTTTGCTCAGCCCCTCTTATAGCGCTGCTAGTTACAGGTGAAGATTGGAGGCCGTTCCTTGTTGGAACATTTATTTACTTGTTGGGATATCATTATATTATCTTCTTATCTTAATGCATCTATATACTTGGTAAAGGGTGGAAGGCTCGGCCTCTCGCCTAGTGTTTTGTTCCACTCTTGCCGCCCTAGTTTTCCGTCATATCGGTGTTATGTCCCGGATTTTCCGTTCCTTACGCGGTTGGGTTATAATGGGAACCCCTTGATAGTTCGCCTTGATTAAAGCTTTTCCAGCGATGCCCAACCTTGGTTTTACCATTTGCCACCTAGCCTCTTTTTCTCTTGGGTTTCCGGAGCCCGAGGGTCATCTTATTTTAGCCCCCCCCCCCCGGGCCAGTGCTCCTCTCAGTGTTGGTCCAACCGAGCGATGTCCGGGGCTACCAGGGGCAACTCTGGGCTGGCCTACCCGACGTCTTGCTCATCTGAGTGTGCCCTGAGAATGAGATATGTGCAGCTCCTATCGGGATTTGTCGGCACATTCGGGCGGTGTTGCTGGTCTTGTTTTAACCTGTCGAAGTGTCTTGAACAACCGAGATACCGAGTCTGATCGGAACGTCTTGGGAGGAGGTCTATTCCTTCATTGACCGTGAGAGCTTGTCATGGGCTAAGTTGGGACTCCCCTGCAGGGATTTGAACTTTCGAAAGTCATGCCCGCGGTTATGGGCAGATGGGAATTTGTTAATGTCCGGTTATAGATAACTTGAACCTTAACTTAATTAAAATGAATCAACTGAGTGTGTTACCGTGATGGCCTCTTCTCGGCAGAGTCCGGGAAGTGGACACGGTGTTGGAGTAATGTTTTCGCAGGTTGTTCTCTAGATTCTCGCTCGCGGTTTGCCTCCTCTTCTTGCTCTCTTTTGCGAATAAGTTAGCCACCATACTTGCTAGTCGCTTGTTGTAGCTCCACTCATATTTACCTTGCCATGCCTATAAGCTTAAATAGTCTTGATCGCGAGGGTGCGAGATTGCTGAGTCCCTGTGGCTCACAGATTACTATTAAACTAGATGCAGGGCCTGATGATTCCGCTCCAAGAGACGCGCTTGAGCTCAAGTGGGAGTTCCACGAGGACTCTCAACATTACTATGTTTCCTTTCCTGATGATCAGTAGTGGTGCCCAGTTGGGGGTGATCGGGACCGTGTCGCATGTTGGGTTATCTTTTATTTTGGCGCCGTAGTCGGGCCATGAGTGTTTGGATGATGTAATGTTATTTATGTTCTTAATTGACGTGGCGAGTGTAAGCCAACTATGTTATCTCCCCTTTATGATTTATATTACATGGGATGTTGTGAAGATTGCCTAACTTGCGACATATGCCTTCAATGCGATTATGCGTCTAAGTCGTGCCTCGACGCATGGGAGATATAGTCGCATCGAGGGTGTTACAAGTTGGTATCGGAGCCTTCCCCGACCTTAGGAGCCCCATTGCTTGATCGTTTTTAGCGGCCGAGTTGTGTCTAGAAAAATGTTTTGAGTCATTTAGGAATTATATATCGGAGAGTTTAGGAATTCTTTTTACTTCCCAGTCTCCTCATCGCTCTGGTAAGGCATCCTGACGTAGAGTTTTGACTCTTCTCTTCTCAAATTTCACTAAAAAAAATTTAGGATCACGCGGGTATCTTGGAATCGTTCCGATGGTTTTATGATGAGAACATTGTCTTGGTGCCTCCTGTCAGGGGTTTTGTGGAAGTGTCCCGGGAAGTTGAGCTCTGAGGTGTTGTCGTCATAATTTTATCGTTGTAGTTCTGGAATACCTGAGTTTAGTACGCCGACATCGAAAATCTCTTTTATGCAGTTCGTTGGTGAGATAACCTCGACGCCACCCAGTACTGGGGCGGGAGTTCGGGAGTATCGCCATAACTTGTATAACGGATGCTTTTCGAAGGTTGAGGTAGATGGTTTCCGAAGGTTTCTTGGTTATGTGTTGAAGGATGGATACAGCTGGATGTAGGATTTGCTAGTTTGGGTGAGATATTATGCTTCCCCTGTATCCCCAACACCTGATTACATAACCGGAAAGGTTCGGGAGTTTCATAGGTGGGAATTCTAGTAGCTCTAGTTCTTCTTCCACGGATATTTGGTTTGAGATTGGGATTTCTTACCGAGTATTCGTTCTTGATCCGTACCTTGTTGTTTTATTTCTCTACCTTAATTCTACGTGGCTTCTCAATTTATGGATATGTGACCATTTCAAGAGGAATGCATTCGTTCATTTTGTTCGGATGTGAAGACTATATGTTGCAATTTTCATTCCGTTGGATTCAGCTTCAATATTTGTCTATCAATGTGCTAATGGATGTCAACCTCTTCAGGATGGCTCCTCCAACGCGCACGACTCCGAATCCTGATCCGCCACAACCTCCACCTCCTCCGGAGGCATGGCAAGCTGTGATGGCCGCAACCAATGCAAACACACAGTTGATCATGCAAATTCTCCAAGAGCGCAATCAAGGCAACCAAGGGAACCAAGGCAACAATCAGAATCACTTTGCTACACTCAACCAGTTCCTTGCTAACGGGCCAAAGACTTTCAGCAATTGTGTTGAGGCAACCGATGCTGACGATTGGCTTGTGGATCTGTGCACGCATTTCGAGTGCAGTAACGTCAGGCCTGAGGACTTCGTCAAGTTCGCTTCCTTCCAACTCAAAGATCAAGCTGCAGAATGGTTCCAGCAGTACAAGGACTCCAGAGGTGGACGTGTTATCACCTGGGATGAATTCTGTCAAGATTTCCGAGCTCATCATATCCCTCAAAGCGTGGTTGAAAGCAAGCGTGAGGAATTCCGCAAACTGAAGCAAGGCTCTTTGTCTGTCTATGACTACAACAAGTTGTTTCAGAAGCTCGCCCGCTTTGCCAAGCAGGACATCCCTGATGAGAAGAGCATGATATACCAGTTCAGGGGTGGTCTCAGAGAAGAAATCCAGCTAGCTCTTGTCCTCTTTGAGCCCTTGAGGTACGATGAGTTCTACAATATGGCACTGAAGCAAGAGGCTGCTCAATTGAGGTGTGATGCTTCCAAGAAGCGAGTCGGAGATGTTACTCCTTCTTCCTCTACTCAAGTGGCCAAGCAGCAGAAGTATTGGCTTCCTCCTCCTCCGTTCCATCAGCCGTATCAGTAGAAGAGCAAAGGTGGCAGTGGAACTTCCCACCCACCCAACCCTGGCTTTCAGAACAAGACTTCGTCTCAAGCTCCAAGATCGAGTGCTCCGTATCACCGTCCGCTTTTAGAGGTCGCGTGCAACAAGTGCCAACAGAAGGGTCACTATGCCAACAAGTGCTTCAACCAGAGGCGTCTTCCTCCTCCTCCTCATGTCAGATCGGCAAGTACATATGTGGTCAAGCATAACACCAAGTCCGCCAAGGTCAACTTGCTGAATGCAGCTCAGGCAGAGGACTCACCAGATGTGATCATGGGTAACCTTCCTGTTAATGACATTCCCGCAAGAGTTCTTTTTGACACTGGTGCATCGTTATCATTTTTATCGAAGCCGTTTGCATCTATGCATGATGTGGATACTATTGATTTTCCTAAACCGATAGCGGTTTCTTCTCCGGGTTTGTTCATGAACACCAAAATGATGGCTCCGGATGTTACTATCACGTTGGGCGATTACAAGTTTCTTTCTTCTCCAATGGTTCTTGGTAACTCGGATATTGATCTTAATCTCAGAATGGATTGGCTTACTAGGCACAAGGCACATCTTGACTGTGCAGCCAGGCAGATTCAATTGACTCATTCGTCTGAGGATGTAATTGTCTTTGCCGCTCGTGATGATACCATCCGTATGTTTTCTCTCAATGAGAAGGGTGAACTAGATGCCATCTCGCAAATTCCAGTCGTTTGTGAATATCCAGACGTCTTTCCAAAAGAGCTCCCAGGAATGCCTCCGCACCGGCCAGTTGAATTCGTTATTGATCTTGAGCCCGGCACGGAACCTGTGTGCAAGCGTCCTTACAAGCTCGGACCTGAAGAGTTGAAGGAGCTGAAGAAGCAACTCGATATTCAAGAGAAAATGGGTCTCATCCGGCCTAGTTCTTCTCCGTGGGGTTGTGGTGTTCTTTTTGTGAAGAAGAAGGACGGAACGGACCGACTTTGTGTTGATTACCATCCATTGAACAAGAAGACCATCAAGAACAAATACCCACTTCCAAACATCAACGAGCTGTTCGAACAACTTAAAGGTGCCCAAGTATTCTCCAAGCTTGATCTCCGTATGGGTTATCATCAGATTCGAATCCGTGAGCAAGATATTCCCAAAACGGCTTTCAGGACAAGCTATGGTTCTTATGAATACACTGTCATGTATTTCGGTCTCGTCAACACTCCTCCGACGTTCTCTCGCATGATGAACTTCATCTTCAACTCCTACACCAATGACTTCGTTTTGGTCTATCTCGACGACATTCTGGTTTTCTCGAAGAACAAGGAAGATCATGCCAAGCACTTGCGTTTGGTTCTTGATAAGCTCAGGGAACATCAGTTCTACGCCAAGTTCTCCAAGTGTGAATTTTGGCTCGATGAGGTTCTTTATCTTGGTCATATCATCTCTGCCAAGGGCATTGCCGTGAATCCTGAGAAGGTGTCTGCAATTGTGAATTGGGAACCTCCTCAGAACGTGAAGCAACTTCGTAGCTTCCTCGGTCTCGCAAGCTATTGCCGAAGATTCGTTGAAAACTTTTCTAAGATTGTGAAGCCTCTCTCAAATCTTCTTCAGAAGCACATCAAGTACATTTGGTCTTCGGAGTGCAACATTGCTTTCAACACTTTGAAAGAGAAATTGATCACTGCTCCAGTTCTGACTCCGCCTGATGAATCCAAGCCGTACGAGGTCTTTTGTGATGCCTCTCTCCAAGGTCTTGGCACAGTATTGATGCAAGAGAAGAAAGTTGTTGCTTATACCTCTCGCCAGTTGAAGCCTAATGAGAAGAACTACCCCACTCATGATCTCGAGTTGGCGGCAGTGGTGCATGCTCTTTTGACTTGGAGACATCTCTTATTGGGAAGAAAAGTGGACATTTTCACTGATCACAAGAGTCTCAAGTACATCTTCACTCAGCCTAATCTCAACCTCAGGCAAACTCGATGGGTCGAAATGATTCAAGAGTATAATCCGAGTATCGAGTATACTCCAGGCAAGGCCAATGTGATTGCTGACGCATTGAGCAGGAAAGCTTATTGCAACAGTCTGATTCTCAAGCCTTATCAACCCGAGCTTTGTGAAGCTTTCCGCAAACTTAACCTGCAAGTTGTTCCTCAAGGTTTCCTCGCCAACCTTCAAGTCTCTCCTACCTTGGAAGACCAGATTCGCCAAGCCCATCTTCTTGATGCTATGGTGAAAAAGGTGAAGATTGGGATTGCAAAGAGTCAACCCAAGTACAAGTGCTACCGCCTTGATGACAAGGACACTCTCTTCTTCGAGGATCGTATTGTTGTACCCAAAGGTGACCTCCGTAAAGTGATCATGAACGAGGCTCACAATTCTCTCCTCTCCATCCACCCTGGGAGAATGAAGATGTATCAGGACCTCAAGCAAGCTTATTGGTGGACTCAAATGAAGCGCGAGATTGCTCAATTCATGAATGAATGTGATGTCTGCAGAAGAGTGAAGGCAGAACACCAAAGGCCAGCTAGTCTCCTCCAACCTCTTGCCATTCCAGAATGGAAGTTTGACCATATTGAAATGGACTTCGTGACTGGGTTTCCAAAGTCCAAGCGTGGCAATGATGCTATATTCGTTGTCATCGACAAACTCACTAAAGTGGCTCACTTTCTGCCTATCAAAGAGTCGATCACTGCAGCTCAATTGGCAGAACTCTATACCTCTCGGATTGTCTCTCTGCACGGTATTCCACAGGTGATCTCTTCAGACCGTGGCAGAATTTTTACCTCAAAGTTTTGGGATTCTTTTCAGAAGGCCATGGGCACTAACATCCACTTCAGCACAGCTTTCCATCCTCAAACTAGCGGTCAAGTCGAGCGTGTCAACCAGATTCTTGAAGATATGCTCAGGGCTTGTGTGATCTCTTTCGGCATGAAGTGGGAGGATTGTCTTCCTTATGCTGAATTCTCCTACAACAACAGTTTTCAAGCAAGTTCGGGCAAGGCCCCATTTGAAATTCTGTGTGGCAGGAAGTGTCGTACCCCTCTCAACTGGTCTAAAACCGGTGAACGTCAGCTTTTGGGTAATGACTTAATCACAGAGGCAGAGGAAATGTGCAAAGTCATTCGAGATAACCTCAAAGCAGCTCAATCCCGCCAGAAGAGCTACAATGATAGTAAGCACCGTGATTTGGCTTTCGAGATCGGAGATCATGTTTACCTCCGCGTCTCTCCTATGAAAGGTACTCGTCGCTTCGGTATCAAAGGGAAGCTTGCCCCCAGATACGTGGGACCTTTCAAGATTGTCAGCAAGAGAGGCGACCTCGCCTATCAACTCGAGCTTCCTTCAAACTTTGCAAATGTTCATGACGTGTTCCATGTCTCTCAGCTTCGAAAGTGCTTCAAGACTCCTGACCGCACCGTCAACTTCGAGGACATTGAGCTCCAAGAAGATCTCTCCTATCGTGAGCACCCAGTTGCTATTCTTGAAGAGACTGAACGCAAGACTCGCAATAAGTCAATCAAATTTCTCAAAGTCAAGTGGTCACACCATTCCGACCGTGAAGCTACCTGGGAATGCGAGGATCACCTCCGTTCTGAGTACCCGGCGTTCTTTCAGTCCTAGATCTCGGGACGAGATCCTTTCGTAGTGGTGGAGTGTTGTAACACCCCGGATGTAACTTTCCCAATTTGTACTCCAACTCTTGCCGTTTCCGGCGTTAAGTTATTTTATTTTCTCGGGTTCGGGTTTTTGTCTCCATGTGTTGTTATCATTGTCATGCATCTCATTTCATGCCATCATGTGCATTGCATTTGCATACGTGTTCGTCTCATGCATTCGAGCATTTTCCCCGTTGTCCGTTTTGCATTCCGGCGCTTCGTTCTCCTCCGGTGGTCATTTCTACCTTTCTTTTGTGTGTGGGGATTAAACATTTCCGGATTGGACCGAGACTTGCCAAGCCGCCTTGGTTTACTACCGGTAGACCGCCTGTCAAGTTTCGTATCATTTGGACTTCGTTTGATACTCCAACGGTTAACCGAGGGACCGAAAAGGCCTCGTGTGTGTTGCAGCCCAACACCCCTCCAATTTGGCCCAAAACCCACCTAAACATTCTCCATCATCTAGATCGTTCAATCATGACCGCGTGGCCGAAAACCGCACCTCATTTGGACTCTCCTAGCTCCCTCTACCTATAAAATAGCATCTCCCCCGAAAATTCCGGATCAAATCCATCCTAACCTAGTCTCCTCCCACCTCTCGCCGACGGACACGTCCGATTCGGGCTGGACGTGTCCGCCACCGCCCGCCACCGCCACGTGTTAGCCGCCGATTCGCCGAGTCGCGCGCCCACTTCCCCGCCGGCCCGCTCGGCCCAGCCGGGGCCCCCGCGGCCCGAAGCCTCGCCGCCTCGCCCGCCCGAGCGCGCTCGCCGGCCCCGCCGCCTCCGCCGCGAGCTCCGCCGCCGCACCATCGCCGCCCCGCTGCCGCAGTTCGCCAGCAACAGCGGCCACCATCTCCGCCCCGGGCCCGCGCCCCTCGCTGCCCCTCGGGTTCCGCGCCCGGCCGCGCCTCCCCGGCCCCCTCTCCGACGAGTACCTTGTCGCCGGATCCCCTCTCCGGCGAGCTCCCCTTGCGACTCCGGCGAGAGTCCGGCCATCCTCGTAGAGCGCGCCGCGTTTCAGATCTGGACGTCTACAGTAAACCCTAATTTCGCGAGGTGGTTTTTCTTCCAAGTCCCCGAAATCCCAGATCCAAGTGCTCGTGTTCATAGCATCGTATCTTTGCATCCATAACTCCGATTTGGGCATATAGCATATCAAAATGTTCATCTCAGAGAGTACATCATTTCATTCCATTGCATCATTTTCATTTGAGTCCATCTCGATGCCCGAGATGCTGTTCGAAGATGGCTACTTGAGATAATTGTCAGATCTGCTACTCCATTTAGCTTTTTGTCATTTTTGCCATGATTAATGTGTGCATGATATGCCCCTGAGTTCTGCATATGTTTTGTTAAGGGTTTTGCCATCTTTTCATAGGTGCAACCCATGTATTTTTGTGATGTGTGTGGTGACTAGCACAAGCTTGCCAAGTGAGGCACTTGGTAATTCTGTTTTCAGGGACTTAGCATTTCCACTAAGTCCTTGATCTGTTTATCTCATATTGCCATATGTTCATGTTGTTTCCTAGAGATCCGTGCCTCTTTTGAGGATGATCACTAAGGATGTTTTGTTAATATTGTAGTGCTCTATCCATCCATTCCTTTGTTTGCAATTATCGAGCACCCTATCTTGAGTCAATTGAGTTCTACTTTTGCTACTTCGTGAATCTGGGTAGATTGTCAACTTGTTTGCAATTTTGCCGAGGATGTTGTAGTTGTTCCGTGCATGCTATGCTATTGTTCTTGCCATGTCTAGCTTGCATTTTGTGTGTTCTTGATAGATGTATGCTTAGCTTGTCATGACTTGCACCGTAGTGAGTGCATCGAGCTCGTAAACATGCCTACTTGAGATATGTTTCAGCATGTGCCAGTTTTCACTAAGTCTGAAAACTGATTATGTTTTTGCCATGTTCACATGCTTGCAATTGTATTTTCTGATCCCTTTTGGCTCAAGGTCACTAAGGGACTTTTGTTAACTCTTTGAGTAGCTCCATGTCATGCTTTACTTTGCCTTGTTCAGGTCCTGTATCATGTAGTTTTGTTGCTCCGAAGAGTGCTACCTGATCTGAAATTCCAGACAAGTGTTAATTTCACTAAGTCTGAGATCTGTTTGCCATATGTATTTTTGCCATGCTTGTTTGATCCTGTTAATGGATGATTTGGCCGTAGCTCAGTGCTAGACTTTTGTTAAGCATCTTGAATGCATCCCTGCCATGTATTTTGTTGTCATGTTTGAGTGCTATAGCTTGTTCATTTCGTTGCATTTAGATGGCTACTTGTTGTAAATCGCAGACCGGCGCCATATTTGAATCGCTTGCCATTTCCAAACCGTAACTCCGATTCCGGCGTTCTATATATCGTTTTCAAGCGATTTCATCTCATCTTTCCGGTGGCACACTTGGATTCCCAAGTTGAGGCCAGGTTCATGCATCCCTTGTCAAATCTTGCATATGCATCCCGCATCGCATTCCGCATAGCATATCATCATTGCATCATATTGTTTGATCCTTGCACGTGGTTGATTGTGTCCTTGTTGCTTGTTTGTCTTGTTTGGGTAGAGCCGGGAGACGAGTTCGCTAACGAGGAGCCCGTTGAGTTTGCTTTAGAGGATCCAGTCAACTCTGACAACTGTGCAGGCAAGATGATCATACCCTCGAAATCACTACTATCTTTGCTATGCTAGATTGCTCGCTCTTTTGATATGCTAATGCTACGATGCCTACCACTTGCTTTCAAGCCTCCCAAATTGCCATGTCAAAACCTCTAACCCACCATGTCCTAGCAAACCGTTGTTTGGCTATGTTACCGCTTTGCTCAGCCCCTCTTATAGCGCTGCTAGTTACAGGTGAAGATTGGAGGCCGTTCCTTGTTGGAACATTTATTTACTTGTTGGGATATCATTATATTATCTTCTTATCTTAATGCATCTATATACTTGGTAAAGGGTGGAAGGCTCGGCCTCTCGCCTAGTGTTTTGTTCCACTCTTGCCGCCCTAGTTTTCCGTCATATCGGTGTTATGTCCCGGATTTTCCGTTCCTTACGCGGTTGGGTTATAATGGGAACCCCTTGATAGTTCGCCTTGATTAAAGCTTTTCCAGCGATGCCCAACCTTGGTTTTACCATTTGCCACCTAGCCTCTTTTTCTCTTGGGTTTCCGGAGCCCGAGGGTCATCTTATTTTAGCCCCCCCCCCCCGGGCCAGTGCTCCTCTGAGTGTTGGTCCAACCGAGCGATGTCCGGGGCTACCAGGGGCAACTCTGGGCTGGCCTACCCAATTTCTTGCTCATCTGAGTGTGCCCTGAGAACGAGATATGTGCAGCTCCTATCGGGATTTGTCGGCACATTCGGGCGGTGTTGCTGGTCTTGTTTTAACCTGTCGAAGTGTCTTGAAGAACCGAGATACCGAGTCTGATCGGAACGTCTTGGGAGGAGGTCTATTCCTTCGTTGACCGTGAGAGCTTGTCATGGGCTAAGTTGGGACTCCCCTGCAGGGATTTGAACTTTCGAAAGCCGTGCCCGTGGTTATGGGCAGATGGGAATTTGTTAATGTCCGGTTGTAGATAACTTGAACCTTAACTTAATTAAAATGAATCAACTGAGTGTGTTACCGTGATGGCCTCTTCTCGGCGGAGTCCGGGAAGTGGACACGGTGTTGGAGTAATGTTTAAGCAGGTTGTTCTCTAGATTCTCGCTCGCGCTTTGCCTCCTCTTCTCGCTCTCTTTTGCGAATAAGTTAGCCACCATACTTGCTAGTCGCTTGCTGCAGCTCCACTCATATTTACCTTGCCATGCCTATAAGCTTAAATAGTCTTGATCGCGAGGGTGCGAGATTGCTGAGTCCCTGTGGCTCACAGATTACTATTAAACCAGATGCAGGGCCTGATGATTCTGCTCTAGGAGACGCGCTTGAGCTCAAGTGGGAGTTCGACGAGGACTCTCAACGTTACTATGTTTCCTTTCCTGATGATCAGTAGTGGTGCCCAGTTGGGGGTGATCGGGACCGTGTCGCATGTTGGGTTATCTTTTATTTTGGCACCGTAGTTGGGCCATGAGTGTTTGGATGATGTAATGTTATTTATGTACTTGATTGACATGGCGAGTGTAAGCCAACTATGTTATCTCCCCTTTATGATTTATATTACATGGGATGTTGTGAAGATTGCCTAACTTGCGACATATGCCTTCAATGCGATTATGCCTCTAAGTCGTGCCTCGACACGTGGGAGATATAGTCGCATCAAGGGTGTTACACTTGACCCCTCCTCCAAGCCGCCCCACCCCGCCCCTTTATATACGCCGCCACCCCGCCCCAAACGCCACCGCCACCGCCGCCGCCTAGCCCCGCCGCCCGTGCCGCGCCCAGCCGAGTGCCGCCGCCGCCTTGCCGCCGACGCCGCCCCCGCGAGCCGCCACTCCTCTGCCGCACCTCACCTCGCCGGACCCCTCGCCGGAGGTAGTCGCCGGACTCCGCCGCCGGTTTTTTTATAAAACCATTCGGTTTTTTTAAACCCTAGATCCATTTTTTTGGATTCGCCGGTTTTTTTTCTCGGTTCTTCTAGTTAGCGAACGTTCGTCCGAACGTTCGTGTTAACGAACGGTTCTTCGCCTGTTAGATACAGCTAGCGAACGCTCGTTCGTTAGTCTTTTCGTCAGTTTTCTTTTATCGGATTTAATCCGCGATTTTCTCTATCGCGATTTCTGATCCGATCTTAGTTTCTGTTTATCTTTTCGCTCGTTAGTCGGAATCAGGCGATTCAAGCGCCTAGAGTTTCATCTCGAAACCCTCTTTCCGTTTAACCAACTCAAACAAGTTTTCTCTACTGTAAAATTTGACCTAGTTTCAGATTAGTAAATGAAGCTTCTTTCTTTTGCCGATTGAGTTTCGTTGCTCCGTTTGATTTGATTCTTTTTGCGAACCAGAGTTCTTAATTTGAACTTTCTGGTCAACCTCTTTTATTTGACTTTTGCCTGCGCATCGTTGCTTGTTACTTATGTATGCTATTGTATGCTTGCGATAGAACACCCGGAGTGCGAAGCGTGCTACTACGAGTCCCTAGGTTTCGCAGATCGTCAGCAAGGCAAGTAACACTTTGATCATACCCCTTTATCACCCAGTTTTTATGCATTAGTTCCAATCCTCAAACATTGCATGATTAGGACGTCATTAACTTGTGGGTTGGGAAGTGCTTGATGATGTAGAACCTATTTCCCTGTTACATTCAAACCCTTGGGAGTTACTCTACATGTTTCTTATATTACTATGCTATGCTCGTAGACGTGGTTTGGGTTTGAGTGAAATCCATGACAGATGTGAGATTGTTAAATTAATGGTTCAACTTAAGGTGGCAACTTAATCAAACAACTGGGTGGATTGAGGCACCTGGAGTACCCAATGTTGCCTGTATTTTTTTGGAAATCCCGGAGTACCCGTGTGATCTTCATACGGACTGCCACCCAGGCTCAGAGGGAACTGAGATGATTCATGCTAGAAACTTCCGTGTGCAGCCACAAGCTATTATGGGCTCTAGCATAGTTGAGTAAGTTACGTGAAGCTCTTGAAGAGGCAGATCAGCAGGTAGTGGGATGTAGGTTTGGTATGGTCTGTCCGGAGTAGAGAGTTAATGTTTCTGAAAGACTGTGTCTCGGTCATCTGTTTCTCAAACACCATGTAGTGCGAGAAATCCAATGGAGGAGATCGAGTCTTGTGGGGAAAAGTGCGCAAACCTCTACAGAGTGTACAATCTAATCATGGTTAGCCGTGTCCCCGGTTATGGACAATTCTTGAGTATCTAGTACCTGGGTTATCACATGTATCTCATCATGTTTAATTAATATTGTTAGGTTGTTAATCACTTTAATTGGGATTGAGTTGGAGGAACCTTCTCAATGATGTTTCAACTACCATGATAGTAAAATTAAAATATATTCCTTTGTTGTAGGGAAAAATTGGCTTTTCGCAAAATTGTAACCATAAAGCTTTTCACCAACCAAATATGCATGTAGTGATAGCATTATTTTGTTCTTGCTCTACTGTGTTACTTTGCCAGCATATTCCATGTGCTGACCCATTTCGGGCTACAACGTATTATGTTGCAGACTTTTCAGACGAGGAGTAAGGTTCGTTAGGTCGTTGCCGTGCAGCTCAGTTATGCCGTTGGAGTTGATGGACTCACTTTATCTTCCAAGCCTTCCGCTGTTATCGTATTAGATGGCCTTAAGCCATATTATTGTAATAAGTTCTCTCTTGAGACATTCGATGTAATAAGTGTGTGATTGCTACTCTGTTATAAATCCTTCGAGTACTGTGTGTGTCAGCATTACTGATCCAGGGATGACACTGAAGCACAGAGACTTGACCATCTGAGGTCGGGCCGCTACAAGATGGTATCAGAGCACACGCTGAGTGTAGGACACGACCTCTTAGATAAACCCTAGGTTACACCTCTCTTCCCATTTTTGACTCCTCTCCATGTTCTACTCTTTAGGATGACGGAGATGAAGAACAAGTTTGCACAACTGGATGAAGACACACCTTTTGGACGTCACTTGAAGGAAGTCACTAGGTACTTGAACATTGGAATACCAAGCTTCACCGGGACGTACAACGCCACTTTACCTGAAGAGGACCGGTGGATGATTCAAGTAAAAGTTCCAGAAAGGACATTCTCGCCAACTTCTAAACCCATAGAGTTTTCTTTCGAAGCACCCACCTGGAGTCTAGGAAAGAGCATGGCAGCCCACATTACCATTGGACGCATTGGAGAAGTTTACAATAGGGAGCTTAAGGACACTATTTACCAAATATGTGGGCGCCGAGACGAGCAATGGGAAGTAATCAGCACCAGGAAGGATAGATCCATTGCAGCCTTCATCCAGGAGTTAAACCAGCACATTCGATGCCAGGAGAACCAGATGTGCGCGGATATGATGGACTTGAAGAAGGTGAAGACTAGGATCATCGAACTGGAGGAAGAACTCAAGTTTACACGCGATGGATATGAGGAAATCAAGACACTACTAGAGAAGAATGACGACCTAGTCAAGAAGATCGGAGTAATCATGGGAGGACCAGCACCGGGAGACGAAGACGAAGATCCCACTTGCCCAGACAACTACATCATCATCGACGACACCGATTCCAATCCTAGTGATGATGACTATGAAGACGAATCTGGAGCAAACATCATGGAGTCTTCCACCGATCAAAATTTCTAGATGACTACCATATATCACTAGTATTCCCCCATGTATTTAGTAGTAGTTGAACACTTGTGCGATAGTTCTAGATCGTTTGTATGCCCTTGCTTGATTGATTGAGTGAAATGATTGTGTTTGTCTCATGTGCATATGGGTAGTGTTTTCTCATTAGACCTCTTTTCTATTCTAAATCTCTTCCATCTAAACCCCTCAGATGCCTCCGAGACGTGACACCGGTTTTGCCTTCCCACCGAAGCTCACCCAGTTGATCCAACAGCAGAATACGTTGATGCAATTGCTAATTCAAAATCAGGGCAACAACAACAACAACAACAACAACAACCCGCCGCCCGTGGACAACCTAGCCCGTTTTCTAAGGTTACAGTTGCCGGTGTTTTCCAGTAGCACCGAGCCCATAGTTGCTGACGATTGGCTACGCCATATTGGAAGGGAGTTGACCACCGCAGGTTGCACAAATGCTGAGAGAGTGCGCTTTGCCGCACATCAATTGGATGGACCAGCAGCCTCATGGTGGGAGAATTACACAACCACTTTCCCTATAGCCAATGTCACTTGGGACCAGTTTCAGCAAGCTTTCGGCACAACCCATGTCTCCACTGGAGCTATGCAAATGAAGAAGCGGGAGTTCCGCAACCTACGCCAGGGGAACCGTACTGTGGCTCAGTACGTGGATGAGTTTAGCAAGTTATCTCGCTACGCCCCTGATGATGTGGCCACAGATGCAGCGAAACAGGAGAAGTTCATGGAAGGGCTAAATGATGAGATGAGTACGCAGTTGATGGTAGCAACCTTCAACAACTACCAGGAGTTGGTAGATAAGGCTCTTATGATTGAAGGGAAGCAACAACAGATTGAGAGCCGCAAGAGGAAGTATGGACAAGGGAAGTATAACTCGGGAGCTCAGCAGAAACCTTGCCTAACCCCGAACTCGGGAGGACTTGTTCATAACCATGGAGGTCACAACCACACTGGGGAGGATCGCATAACCACAATGGTTCTAAGAATGGGAATGGGAACGGAACCAACAATAATCATAACCGCCCCAACCCAGCCACACCCGCCAAAAGGGACTTAAGTCATGTTACGTGTTTCAAGTGCGGGAAGACTGGACACTACACCACGGAGTGCCCTGAAGGAAAGAATGGAAATGGAAATGGGAGCGCTGGGAAGAAGCCAAATCCATTCAACAAAGGACAAGTGAACCACATTAACGTGGAGGAGGTTGAAGAGCAGTCGGACGCGGTAATAGTAAGTTTTTGGTTAAGTCATTTACCGCTCTTGTTCTTTTCGATACTGGTGCATCGCATTCATACATATCAAGGGGATTCGTGGATAAGTTTAAACTACCAACCCAAGCCCTTAGGACCCCTCTTTTAGTAAGTTCACCCGGAGCAGAGTATATGGCCAGCCGATGGTGTGACCAGATACCCTTAACCATTGGTACACATGTTTTTCCGTCCGACCTAATTATCTTGGAGTCACAAGGACTGGATGTGATATTGGGTATGGACTGGATGTCAAAGTTTGGAGGAAGCATTGACTGTGCTAGTAAGTTGATTTATCTCACCACCCCGGAAGGAAAAAGGATTAAGTATGTATCTAGGCATGTGCCTAGGAGGAGTCAAGTGAATGCCCTTACGGGAGTTGTTCAGGAGGAAGTGCCTGTAGTGAAGGATTACCCGGATGTTTTTCCAGAGGAGTTACCAGGCATGCCACCGGATAGAGACATTGAGTTTTTGATAGAGCTGTTGCCAGGTACAGGACCAATATCCAAGAGACCCTATCGGATGCCCGCAAATGATCTGGAAGAAATTAAGAAACAGATCAAGGAATTATTGGAGAAAGGATACATCAGAAGAAGTTCATCACCTTGGGGAGCCCCAGTACTTTTGGTTGAGAAGAAGGATAAATCCCTGAGGATGGTTGTTGATTATCGAGCATTAAATGAAGTGACGATTAAGAACAAGTACCCATTGCCGATGATCAACGATCTGTTTGATCAGTTGCAAGGAGCTAAAGTGTTTTCGAAGATCGATTTGTGATCGGGGTATCATCAGTTGAAGATACGAGAGAAGGACATACGAAGACAGCATTCACAACACGATATGGATTATACGAGTACACGTTCATGTCATTTGGACTGACTAACGCCCCTGCCTATTTCATGAGCATGATGAACAAGGTGTTCATGGAGTATTTGGACAAGTTTGTTGTGGTGTTTATTGATGATATTATGGTATTCTCGAAGAACGAGGAGGAGCACAAGGAGCATTTGCGCTTAGTTCTTGAGAAACTTAGGGAACACCAGTTGTATGCTAAGTTTAGCAAATGCGAATTTTGGTTGAAGGAAGTCGGGTTCCTTGGACATGTTATATCGGGAGAAGGTATAGCAGTAGACCCCAGCAAAATTCAGTCAGTCACTGAATGGTTGGCACCCATTTCAGTTAGCGAGATCCGCAGTTTTCTTGGACTCGCAGGATACTACCGGAGATTCATTGAGAATTTTTCCAAGATTGCAAAACCAATGACTGAACTGTTGAAGAAGGATACCAAGTTTAAATGGACAGAAGATTGTGAAGCCAGTTTCCAGGAATTGAAGAAACATTTGACTACAGTGCCAGTGCTAACACTGCCAGATATACATAAGGAGTAACAAGTGTACTGCGATGCCTCACACCTAGGACTTGGATGTGTGCTTATGCAGGACGGGAGAGTTGTTTCGTATGCCTCACGACAACTAAAACCTCATGAGTTGAACTATGCCACGCATGATTTGGAGTTAGCAGCCGTAGTGCATGCATTGAAGACCTGGAGACATTACCTTATTGGAAACCTTGTGATGTGTACACGGACCATAAGAGTTTGAAGTACATTTTCACCCAGAAGGAACTGAACCTTCGACAGAGGAGATGGTTGGAGCTTATAAAGGATTATGACATGAAAATACACTATCATCCAGGAAAGGCCAATGTCATAGCAGATGCTTTGAGCCGGAAGAGTTATGCTAATATCCTTGAAAGTAAGGGACTCCTGAAGGAATTGGCAGAGGACATCATGGAACTTCGATTGGAGATTGTTCCTAGAGGATTTATTGCAACAATGGAGGTCCAGTCGACATTGCTGGATAAGATTCGGGAAGCCCAGAAAGAGGACAAGGAGATTGCTGAGATAAAGGAGAAGATGAGCAAAGGAAAGGCCAAAGGTTTTTGTGAAGATGAGCACGATACCCTATGGTTTGAGGACCGAGTTTATGTGCCCAATAACCAGGAGATCAGGAAGTTAATACTTCAAGAGGCCCATGACTCACCATACTCGATACACCCCGGAAACACCAAGATGTATTTGGATTTGAAGGAACGTTTTTGGTGGACCGGTATGAAGAAGGATATTGCCGAGTATGTCGCTGTATGTGATGTATGTCAATGTGTGAAGGCAGAGCATCAGAAGCCAGCAGGACTGTTACATCCTATGCTGATACCCGAATGGAAGTGGGATAAACTGGGCATGGACTTTATCACCGGATTGCCCAGGACCAAAGCAGGATACGATTCCATATGGGTAGTAGTTGATCGCTTGACCAAAGTAGCTCACTTCATCCCAGTGAAAACCACCTATACGAGTGCAAAGCTGGCCAAGATATATATGTCCAGGATAGTATGTCTGCATGGAGTTCCGAGGACCATTATATCAGATCGAGGAACACAGTTTACCTCAAAGTTTTGGCACCAGTTGCACCAGACCCTGGGAACGAGATTGGAGTTTAGTACAGCATTTCACCCGCAGACGGATGGACAAACAGAGAGAGTCAACCAAATTTTGGAGGACATGTTGAGAGCCTGTGCGTTAGATTACGGACCTAGTTGGGATGACAATTTGCCATACGCAGAGTTTTCCTACAACAATAGCTATCAAGCCAGTTTAAAGATGGCACCATTTGAAGCCCTGTATGGACGAAGGTGCAGAACACCGTTGATGTGGGACGAGGTAGGAGACCGATAGTTGTTTGGACCAGACTTGATCAAGGAGTCTGAGGAGAAGGTTAAATTGATTCGAGATAGACTGGAGATTGCTCAGTCCAGGCGGAAGAGTTATGCTGACTCAAAACACAAGGAGGTAACCTATGAAATTGGAGACCGAGCATATCTGCGAGTATCACCCTTGCGAGGAGTGAAACGTTTTGGAGTTAAGGGAAAGTTAGCCCCGAGATTTGTTGGACCGTATCATATTTTGGAACGGATGGGAGAAGTTGCCTACCAGTTGGAGTTACCCGAGGGACTGTCGCCCGAACGTTCGTGTTAACGAACAGTTCTTCGCCTATTAGATACAGCTAGCGAACGCTCGTTCGTTAGTCTGTTCGTCAGTTTTCTTTTATCGGATTTAATCCGCGATTTTCTCTGATCGCGATTTCTGATCCGATCTTAGTTTCTGTTTATCTTTTCGCTCGTTAGTCGGAATCAGGCGATTCAAGCGCCTAGAGTTTCATCTCGAAACCCTCTTTCCGTTAACCAACTCAAACAAGTTTTCTCTATTGTAAAATTTGACCTAGTTTCAGATTAGTAAATGAAGCTTCTTTCTTTCGCCGATTGAGTTTCGTTGCTCCGTTTGATTTGATTCTTTTTGCGAACCAGAGCTCTTAATTTGAACTTTCTGGTCAACCTCTTTTATTTGACTTTTGCGTGTGCATCATTGCTTGTTACTTATGTATGCTATTGTTTGCTTGCGATAGAACACCCGGAGTGCGAAGCGTGCTACTACGAGTCCCTAGGTTTCGCAGATCGTCAGCAAGGCAAGTAACACTTTGATCATACCCCTTTATCACCCAGTTTTATGCATTAGTTCCAATCCTCAAACATTGCATGATTAGGACATCATTAACTTGTGGGTTGGGAAGTATTTGATGATGTAGAACCTATTGCCCTGTTACATTCAAACCCTTGGGAGTTACTCTACGCGTTGCTTATATTACTATGCTATGCTCGTAGACGTGGTTTGGGTTTGAGGGAAATCCATGACAGATGTGAGATTGTTAAATTAATGGTTCAACTTAAGGTGGCAACTTAATCAAACAACTGGGTGGATTGAGGCACCTGGAGTACCCAGTGTTGCCTGTATTTTTTTGGAAATCCCGGAGTACCCGTGTGATCTTCCTACGGACCGCCACCCAGGCTCAAAGGAAACTGAGATGATTCATGCTGGAAACTTCCGTGTGCAGCCACAAGCTATTATGGGCTCTAGCATAGTTGAGTAAGTTACGTGAAGCTCTTGAAGAGGCAGATCAGCAGGTAGTGGGATGTAGGTTTGGTATGGTCTGTCCGGAGTAGAGAGTTAATGTTTCTGAAAGACTGTGTCTCGGTCATCCATTTCTCAAACACCATGTAGTGCAAGAAATCCAACGGAGGAGATCGAGTCTTGTGGGGAAAAGTGTGCAAACCTCTGCAGAGTGTACAATCTAATCATGGTTAGCCGTGTCCCCGGTTATGGACAATTCTTGAATATCTAGTATCTGGGTTATCACATGTATCTCATCATGTTTCATTAATATTGTTGGGTTGTTAATCATTTTAATTGGGATTGAGTTGGAGGAGCCTTCTCAATGATGTTTCAACTACCATGATAGTAAAATTAAAATCTATTCCTTTGTTGTCGGGAAAAATTGGCTTTTCGCAAAACTGTAACCATAGAGCTTTTCACCAGCCAAATATGCATGTAGTGATAGCATTATTTTGTTCTTGCTCTACTGTGTTACTTTGCCAGAATATTCCATGTGCTGACCCGTTTCGGGCTGCAACGTATTATGTTGCAGACTTTTCAGACGAGGAGTAAGGTTCGTTAGGTCGTCGCCGTGCAGCTCAGTTATGTCGTTGGAGTTGATGGTCTCACTTTATCTTCCAAGCCTTCCGTTGTTATCTTATTAGATGGCCTTAAGCCATATTATTGTAATAAGTTCTCTCTTGAGACATTCGATGTAATAAGTGTGTGATTGCTACTCTGTTATAAATCCTTCAAGTACTGTGTGTGTCAGCATTACTGATCCAGGGATGACACTGAAGCACAGAGACTTGACCATCTGAGGTCGGGTCGCTACATTTATTTAGTTGAAAGTTAGCCATCGTTGCAACTTCATGTACTTCGTTTGTGTCCAACGACCAGACCAAGACCACTTATGAAACCCCACTTTTATCAATACTTCATCCATACTCGCAATATTCAGATTGCTTAATCATATTCTTGCTTGTTCTTCGATTGCTTGCAGGAATAGACCTTCGTGGTCAGGTTGATCGTGCTCCAGCGTGGTCAATAACCTCTCGGAGTTGGTTTAGCAATTGCTAAGGCGCAACGTCGTGCACGTTTGTAGTCGGATCATCAAAGTCGTCTCCACCAAATCGATAGTTATCATCTCATCGAAAGATCGGGACCCTCGCCTCTATCAAGTGGTATCAGTTTTGAGGTTGCTGATGAGATTTTTCCAGTTTTTCAGTCTTAGATTGCATCTGTTCTTCATACCTATAGTCCAAGAAAAAGCCAAAAAAAGTTAGATTAGTTCATCCGTGTCCCAGACAGTCTATGATTTTTAGCCATTGCCACTTAGTTTTTGCATTGTTGAATTTTCGGTTGCATCGTGTGTCGAGTTGTTGGTTTTAGTGTTAGTCTTTTAGAGTTTTGAGTTCTGGTCATGTTTTCTTCATGCCGTGTCTGGTCACACCATCATCCACTTCATTATCATATTCCGCCGACACTTGTTTTGTTTGCCGCCATCACCATCATCCACCCAACTTCATCATTTGTCGTCATCCTGTTTTGGTTCATCTTGGAGAGAGAAAAATTGAGAAAAGATCCTTAAAAAGAAGAGCTTTCGAGGCAAGTTTAGATCGGCCAACATAGGAAGGGAAGTGTCAATCCCGTAGCTGCTTTTGGAGAGAGAGAGAGAGAGACCAAGAGATAGAAGCAGTCCAGATTCGTTTGATCTACTAGAAAAAAAAGCAGGTCTGTTGGCATTTTTTGGAAGTAACGCCCACGTGTGTTCTTTGCTTTTGAAAGGAAATTACAACGAAAAAGAAGGAAAGTCTGATCCGCAAAACAGGAAGGGGCTGATTCCATTGAGATTTCTATGGAAACTAAACAGGGTGTGCAGAATATTTTTTTAAATTTAGAGAGATTTAAAACGAGAGAAGGAAAAGTTGATTTGCCTTGCTTGTTTTCTGGAAGAAAAAACAGGAGGATTTAAAGGTTTCGGTTACATCTTTTGGCACTTGCCTTGTTAGTTTTGTGGAAGAAAAAGAAAGAAGAATTTAAAGAAGGAAAGTTTGGACGTGTCAAAAGGGAAGAAAACTAGATTTTTTTCGGATCCACGCTGAAAAAACAGGCATAGTGCCCTGCTGTTTTGGAAAGGAGTAAAAAAATAGGGAGGAAGAGAGAGAGAGAGACCAGGTCGCTTGGGATTTGGAACATGATCTGATGAGGACATCAATACCATTGTTACACCCACAGCCCCTGCTGCTATACATACTGGACCAATTACTAGAGCTTGCGCACGCCAATTGAATTATCAGGTACTTTCGTTTCTTGGTAACGATTCTAATGCTCATGAGAATATGATGCTGCCTAAATTGGATACCTTTGTTTTGCTTACAAATGAAGGGCCTAGCTTGGACAAGAAAGATGAACCTTGGAGCAAGTTCAAGCATGGAGATGATGGCATGCGCAAGGGGAACAAGAACGAAGTTACAAGTGATGATTCCAAGACTTTGAAGCCACCATAATGAGTGCATGAAGCCTTGGACGAAATATACAAGATGCCACTTCATAAATTTCGTCCAGAGGCTATTCTAGGTGCTGTGTCACCTTATTATTGGGCCAGGCCCATGTATTTTCGAAGTACTTAAGTATAGGTTGTTTTTAGAGTCTATATGTGTGGGAAACAAGAGTTAGGGTTGGTTTTGGACCCCTCCACCAAGGGCCACGAAATTCCCCCTCTCTCCTCCATATATACAGCCCTTAGGGCATCGTTCAGACTTTGGGTTTTGTTTAGACTAAAAGTTCGCCATAGCTGCAACTTCGCGTCCTTCGTTTGTGTCCAACGACTAGACCAAGACGTCACAGAACCCCACCTTCATTAATAAAGCTTTCCTCTTTTATTCGCAATATCCAGATTGCAATCTCAGTTTCTTGCTTGTTCTTCGTTTGCTCGCAGGAAATAGACCCACGTGGTCAGGTTGATCGTGCTCCGGCGTGTTCGATAACCCTCAGAAGTTGGTTTAGCGATTGCTAAGGTGCGACGTCTTCGCACGTTCGTAGTCGGATCGTCAAAGTCGACTCCCACAGAAAACAATATCTATCTCATCGAAACATCGGGACACCTTTGCCTCTATCAAGTGGTATCAGATTTCCAGGTTGCTCGGTGAGATTTTACAGTTTTTCGTAGTTTAGATCGAGTCTGTTCATCATACCTATAATCCACGAAAAAGCCAAAAAAAATTTAGGGTTAGTTCATCCTATCCGAACCAATCTGAGCCTTTGCATAATCTTTTCTGTATTTGCTGTGTTGAATTTGCGGTCGCATCGTTGTGTCTGGTTGCTGGTCTTAGTGTCTAGTCCTTTAGAGTTTCAAGTTCTGTTCACAAGTAGTCACGCCGCCGCCGCATCATCATCATCACCGTTGCCATATACCACCATCGTCATCACCGCTGCCATATACCACCGTCATCATCACCGCTGCCATATACCACATATCCACTGCCATCACGATAATCCGAGTCCACCTCCATCACCGATTCGCCACCAGTCTGAGTTTCCACCAGATTCATCTCCGCCACCAGTCCGAGTCCAGTATTTGTTACTTTGTTTTCAAGTTCCAGATCACGCGATACTCCGAGTCGTGACAGAGTAGGACTCCCCAACTTTCGAGCCATCTGCAGAAGAGAAATAGTTCCAAGCTCAAAAAAAACTAAGTCTGGAAAATTCTAGCTAGGCAGTTTTTAGACCATTTGTAGACTTTTTCGAAAAAAAAATTGTTGCGGAGCAAAAAAAAAGAGGAAAAAAATGCAAAAAAGTGAAAGAAAGTAAAAAAAATCAGAGCGTGCTCCTCCCTTGTTTACGTGCAGCACTGTGATTTTGTTAGTGTTCTAGGCTCGCGTCTCTAGCACGGTCTAGCCTAGGACCAGCACAGTACCGTCGTTGAGCGTTTATTCAACTTTGCATCTCTGAATTGATTATTGCTGACCCTTTTTGCTACCATATTATAAGCCTTCCCACCTCCACATACATCTACGTCGTGCGTTCGACTCTCCCTGGTAATCGCTCTATCCAAGCTTTGAGAGTTTTGACTACGACGGTTGCCGATCACCGCCTGTTGCTGGGTAAGAACTGGTAAGAATTTGAGATTTGCTTGACGGATTTGTGACACTCCACCACCGCCATTTTCTAGTAGTCTGTAGGATCATATTCTTGTGTGTTTCTATTGCTGCTAACCATTGCAGGATCACAACCCGACGTGATTGACTGGGAGAACATGACAAACAAAGAGTTACATGATAAGTTTCAGCAGATGATGAGTGGACAGGTGGAAGATGTGCTAAACAGATTTGAAGAGGCCATGGAGAAGATAGATGGCATTGAGAAGGCATTCGAAACAAAGCTCGATAACAAGTTTAATGAATTGCATGCGCGTCTTCCACTGCCCGTTGCGCCTGTTGCACCTCTACAACAACAACAACATCGTCTTCCAAATCAAGTGGGACGAGCACAACACGTTCCCATTGAGCCTGGTCAAACTTCTGGTGCTGTTGTACCTACTGTTGGTGCTTCTGTCGCTCATGCTGCTACTGCAGAGGTGGAGGACCATTACGAGGATGAGGTTGATCAAAATCAGAACTACGTGCAACCACCGGCACCACCACCACCAGGTCATCCTCATGCATATCATCGCAACGGTAGGGCTGCACCACCACCTGGGGTACATGACCATCTTCCTAAACTAAAATTGAATATTCCACCATTTGAGGGTAGATATGTTCCTGATATATATCTTACTTGGGAGTTAGAAACTAAACAACGATTTACATGTTTACAATATCCTGAGGAGAGACGTGTTCCTGCTGATGTTTGTGCTTTCACTAGCTTTGCATGTGTTTGGTGGTCTGAACATTGTAGATTATATCCTATTCCAGCTACTTGGGCTGCTTTGAAAACTGCTATGCGTACTCGTTGGGTTCCACCATATTATCAACGTGAATTACTTCAAAAATAGCAGCGCTTAAGACAAGGAAAATATTCTGTAGAAGAATATTATCAGGAATTACAAACTGGCATGATTAGATGTGGTATTGTTGAGGAGAATGAAGCTATGCTTGCATGTTTTATGGGTGGATTAAATAGACAGATTCAGACCATTCTAGAGTATAAGGAGTATACTAATATCACTCGTTTATTCCATCTTGCTTGTAAAGCTGAACGTGAAGTGCAGGATCGACAGGCATTGGCACGAACTAACTTTTCTGCAGGTCGATCTTCATCATGGACACCACGTGCATCCTCTACTTCCACTCCACCAGCACCTTCATCAGGTGCCACCTCCAGCCGTGATTCAAGAAAGCAGGCACAACCACCACTATCTGCCAAGAGCACACCTACCGGGCCTGCGCAGAGCTCTTCTTCTTCCATGGCATCAACAGGGCACACAAGTGATATTATTTGTCGTCGTTGTAAGGGAAGAGGACATTTTGTGAGAGAATGCCAATCTCAGCGTGTGATGATTGCTACTGAGGATGGTGGGTATGAGTCTGCTAGTGACTATGATAAGGAGACTTTGACTCTAATTACACGTGAAGAACACGGTGGAGATGATTCTGATCATGAGACGCAATACATGGCTCCTGAAGGTGCTGACAGGTATGAATGTTTAGTTGCTCAACGTGTTTTGAGTGTGCAGGTCACACAAGCTGAGCAAAATCAGAGGCATAATTTGTTCCATACAAAGGGAGTTGTGAAGGAACGTTCTGTTCACGTCATCATAGATAGAGGGAGCTGCAACAACTTGGCTAGCATGGAGATGGTGGAGAAGCTATCTCTCACCACAAGACCACATCCACATCCTTACTACATCCAATGGTTCAACAACAGCGGCAAGGTTAAGGTAACACGTACTGTTCGTGTGCATTTTAGTATCTCTACGTATGTTGATTATGTTGATTGTGATGTGGTACCTATGCAAGCATGTTCCTTATTACTTGGTAGACCATGGCAATTTGATAAAAATTCTGTAAACCATGGTAGAAACAATCAGTATACTCTTGTTCATAAGGATAAAAATATTACTTTGCTTCCTATGACTCCTGATTCCATTTTGAAAGATGATATTAATAGAGCTAATAAAGCAAAACAGGAGAAACATAAGAGTGAAAATCAGATTGTGGCAAAAGAATTTGAGCAACAAATGAAGCCTAATAATAAACCATCGAGTGTTGCTTCTGAAATTAAATTGAAAAGTGCGTGTTTACTTGCCACCAAATCTGATATTGATGATCTAGATTTTAGCAAATCCGTTTGCTATGCTTTTGTGTGCAAAGAGGCATTATTTTCATTCGAGGACGTGCCTTCCTCTTTGCCTCCTGCTGTCACTAACATTTTGCAGGAGTTTGCTGACGTCTTTCCACAAGACGTGCCACCGGGATTACCACCTATTCGAGGGATTGAGCATTAAATTGACTTAATTCCCGGTGCATCATTACCCAACCGTGCGCCATATCGTACCAATCCAGAGGAGACGAAGGAGATTATGCATCAAGTACAGGAGCTGCTCGACAAAGGTTATATACGTGAATCCCTTAGTCCTTGTGTTGTTCCTATCATTTTAGTGCCGAAAAAGGATGGTACGTCGCGTATGTGTGTTGATTGTCGAGGCATTAATAATATTACTATTCGTTATCGTCATCCTATTCCTAGGCTAGACGACATGCTTGATGAATTGAGTGGCTCTACAATATTCTCCAAAGTTGATTTGCGTAGTGGATACCATCAAATTCGTATGAAATTGGGAGATGAATGGAAAACAGCATTTAAAAGTAAGTTTGGATTATATGAGTGGTTAGTCATGCCTTTTGGGTAAACTAATGCAGCTAGTACTTTCATAAGTTTCATGAACGAAGTTTTACGTGCTTTCATTGGACGATTTGTGGTAGTCTATTTTGATGACATATTGATTTATAGCAAATCTTTGGAGGAACATTTGGAACATTTATGTGATGTTTTTGTTGCTCTACGTGATGCACGTTTGTTTGGTAACCTTGGAAAGTGCACCTTTTGCACCGACCGAGTATCTTTTCTTGGCTATGTTGTTACTCCACAAGGAATTGAAGTTGATAAAGCCAAGATTGAAGCTATTGAGAGTTGGCCGCAGCCCAAAACGGTCACACAAGTGAGCAGTTTCCTTGGCCTCGCTGGTTTCTATGGGCGTTTTGTGAGAGATTTCAGCACCATTGCTGCACCTCTCAACGAGCTTACAAAGAAGGATGTGCCTTTTGTTTGGGGTACCGCACAGGAAGAAGACTTCACGGTATTGAAAGATAAGTTGACACCTGCTCCTTTACTCCAACTTCCTGATTTTAATAAGACTTTTGAGCTTGAATGTGATGCTTGTGGAATTGGATTATGAGGTGTGTTATTACAAGATGGCAAACCTGTTGCATACTTTTCTGAACTATTCTACTTATGATAAAGAATTATATGCTCTTGTTCGGACCTTAGAAACATGGCAACATTATGTATGGCCCAAGGAATTTTTTATACATTCTGTTCATGAATCTTTGAAACACATTAAAAGTCAAGCAAAACTGAATCGTAGACATGCTAAATGGGTTGAATTCATTGAGACTTTCCCTTATGTCATTAAACACAAAAAGGGTAAAGAAAATGTTATTGCTGATGCTTTGTCTCGTCGTTATACTATGCTTTCACAACTTGACTTTAAAATATTTGGTTTGGAGACCATGAAAGATCAATATATGCATGATGCTGAATTTAAAGATGTATTGCAGAATTGTAAGGAAGGGAGAACTTGGAACAAGTTCGTTCTTAACGATGGATTTGTGTTTCGTGCTAACAAGCTATGCATTCCAGCTAGCTTTGTTCGTCTTTTGTTGTTGCAGGAGGTGCATGGAGGAGGATTAATGGGACACTTTGGCGTCAAGAAGACGGAGGATATACTTGCTACACATTTCTTTTGGCCAAAGATGAGATGGGATGTTGAGCGTTTTGTTGCTCGCTGCACTACATGTCAAAAAGCTAAGTCACGACTCAATCCTCATGGTTTATATATGACTTTACCCGTACCTAGTGTTCCTTGGGAGGATATATCTATGGACTTTGTTTTAGGTTTACCTCAAAGAAAGAAGGGGAGGGATAGCATATTTGTTGTCATGGATAGGTTCTCGAAAATGGCACACTTTATACCATGTCATAAAAGCAATGATGCTGTTAATGTTGCTGATTTATTTTTTCGTGAAATTATTCGCTTGCATGGTGTGCCAAATACTATTGTTTCAGATCGTGATACTAAATTTCTTAGCCACTTTTGGAGATGTTTATGGGCTAAGTTGGGGACTAAACTACTTTTTAGTACTACTTGTCACCCCCAAACTGATGGACAAACTGAATTAGTCAATAGAACATTGTCTACTATGCTTAGGGCTTTTTTGAAGAATAACAAGAAAATGTGGGAAGAATGCTTGCCTCATATTGAATTTGCTTATAATCGTTCATTGCATTCTACTACTAAGAATTTCCCTTTTGAAATTGGGTATGGTTTCCTACCTCGTGCACCTATTGATTTGTTGCCTCTTCCATCTTCGGAGAAGGTTAATTTTGATGCTAAAGAACGTGCTGAATTGATTTTAAAAATGCATGAGTTAACTAAGGAAAACATTGAGCGTATGAATGCTAAATATAAACTTGCTGGAGATAAGGGTAGAAAACATGTTGTGTTTGCACCTGGAGATCTTGTTTGGTTATATTTACGTAAGGATAGATTTCCTAATTTGCACAAATCAAATCTAATGCCACGTGCTGATGGTCCTTTTAAGGTGTTAGAGAAAATAAATGATAATGCATATAAACTTGAGCTACGTGCAGATTTTGGGGTTAGTCTCACTTTTAACATTGCAGATTTGAAGCCTTATTTGGGTGAGGAAGATGAGCTTTCGTCGAGGACGACTTCATTTCAAGAAGGGGAGGATGATGAGGACATCAATACCATTGTTACACCCACAACCCCTGCTGCTATACATACTGGACCAATTACTAGAGCTTGCGCACGCCAATTGAATTATCAGGTACTTTCGTTTCTTGGTAACGATTCTAATGCTCATGAGAATATGATGCTGCCTAAATTGGATACATTTGTTTTGCTTACAAATGAAGGGCCTAGCTTGGACAAGAAAGATGAACCTTGGAGCAAGTTCAAGCATGGAGATGATGGCATGCGCAAGGGGAACAAGAACGGAGTTACAAGTGATGATTCCAGGACTTTGAAGCCACCATAATGAGTGCATGAAGCCTTGGACGAAATATACAAGATGCCACTTCATAAATTTCGTCCAAAGGCTATTCTAAGTGCTGCGTCACCTTATTATTGGGCCAGGCCCATGTATTTTCGAAGTACTTAAGTATAGGCTGTTTTTAGAGTATGTATGTGTGGGGAAACAAGAGTTAGGGTTGGTTTCGGACCCCTCCACAAAGGGCCACGAAATTCCCTCTCTCTCCTCCATATATACAGCCCTTAGGGCATCGTTTAGACTTTGGGTTTTGTTTAGACTAAAAGTTCGCCATAGCTGCAACTTCGCGTCCTTTGTTTGTGTCCAACGACCAGACCAAGACGTCACAGAACCCCACCTTCATTAATAAAGCTTTCCTCTTTTATTCGCAATATCCAGATTGCAATCTCAGTTTCTTACTTGTTCTTCGTTTGCTCGCAGGAAATAGACCCTCGTGGTCAGGTTGATCGTGCTCCGGCGTAGTCAATAACCCTCGGAAGTTGGTTTAGCGATTGCTAAGGCGCGACGTCTTCGCACGTTCGTAGTCGGATCGTCAAAGTCGACTCCCACAGAAAATGATATATATATCCCATCGAAACATCGGGACACCTTTGCCTCTATCATGATTCCTCCCACGTGTGTCATATTTTTTTGTGAGTTTGGAAGGAAATCAAAGAGAGAGAAACAAAATTCTGATCAGCCAAAAAAAGCACTTGCTTCGGTCCAATGAAATATCTGCTGTGATCTTCTTGTCTCGTTTAAAAGGAAGTATTTTGGTTAGTTGGGCAAGTTTCCAAGAAAAAGCATCACGTGGCTGTAATCTTGGGGAGATTGCAAAAGAAAAATGGAGGAATTAAACAAGATAGTAGAGAGAGGATAAGGAAGGTGAAAATAAGGAAAGAAGGGATAGCTCTACTTGGAATCCGTGAGTACTTAAAGGAAAACGTGACTAGTTGCCTCTTTTTCAGGTTGTTGACATTCGGTTTGCTTGGCAAGTTTGGATTTCCAAGGAAAATTTAAAAAATGGTCTCCTGATATTTTGGAAGGTTTTAACCGCAAAGAAAAAAGGGTCCAGATTTGGGACAGGATCCTTAGCGTGGTTTTTTTTTGGAAAGAGAGAGAAGAGTTGTAATATAATAGAAACAACAAAGGAAAGAGACGCGGCAAAAAAAGCAAGAGGATATGTGACTACTAGTAGCACTAAGATTTACCTAGTACAATTACTTTGGCCGTGAAAAAAAGTGGAAGGAGGGTCGTACAAAGTGTGGTGTTGACAACATATTGTGAATTCGTCTGTGTCTTAGGCTCGCGTCTCTAGTACGGTCTAGCTTAGAACCAGCACTCGACTACTTTGAGCGATTATTCAACTTGCATTAATTAACGTGGTTATAGCATTTTTTCCACATATATAAAGCCAACTCAGCTCCACATATTTCTACACTGTGTATGCATACGTTCACCTGGCAATCGCTTTACCCTACTCTTGGAGTTATTTGACACCCCTGGTTGTCGGTCATCATCTGCTGCATGGTAAGAATTTGTAAGACTTTGATTTGCTATACTGTGAGCGTTTTACCATCACTTCCCAGTAGTTCATAGGAACATTATTTTTGGATTTTGTTTCTTGTTTCTATTAATCATGACAGGATCTAGAGTCAATTCATGAGGTTTGTCGATCGTGGGAGACGTGCCATCACCTATGCAAATACCACAACTGTCACGAGTGGTGCATAAACATCCAAATGCACATGATCAGGTTAATGTTTCTATACCATCATTTAATGGCCGTTTTAGACCTGCTTTATATATTGAATGAGAGTTTGACATAAATAATATATTTTCTTCCAATAATTTTGATGAACGTAAAAAAGTTAAGGTTGCGGTTGGTTCTTTCACTGGTTATGCTGTAGTTTGGTGGAGTGAATATTGTCGGTTACACCCTAATGATATACCTACTACTTGGAATGATTTGAAACTTGCCATGCGATATACATTCGTTCCCGCTTATTATACTTGTGACATGATTAAAAAGTTGCAACATTTAGAACAAGGTAGTGACACTGTAACGAAATATTATGATGCTTTACAAACTACCTTGTTGCATTCCTCTTTAGAAGAAAGTGAAGAAGATTTTATGGATAGATTTTGGGGAGGATTAAACCTTGATATTCAGGAGATACTAATTCATGAAGAGTGTTATACTATGGATCGTTTGTTTCGTGTCACTTGTAAAGCTGAACAGGAAATAAAACAACGTGTTGCCCTCAAAGAGAACAAGCACAAGGTGCACATTTCAAGAGATGATACGGTTGTTCTTTCAACAACTAGGCGTTCTATGACAACTACATCTGTTGTTGTGAGGACTACATCACCTACACCATGTGACACAACACCACCGACAGTGCCTACATCTGAGTTGATCGTAAGAGGTAATGACAAAGGTACCGATCTCCCCCCTCCACATGAGTATGATAAATGCCTTGTCAATTTCAATGAACCACACGATGAGCTACCCACTACTATGATCACACCAGCTATTTTAGAAGACTATGTTCATGATTTGACTTTACCATGTGATCAAACAATTTTGAGTGAACCCATTGAATTAACTATCGATGCAAAATAATCAAGTGAATCAGGGTATAAATCAGATTTGGATCAAATGTGTTTCAAAATAATTGTGCTAATGTTTAATCATTTTGATATGACCTCTAATCTTGGTGATGGTTCATCAATGTTGGGATGGTTTAATGATAAGCATTGTCAGTCTTTTGATATGAATAAGAGCTTCACTTATATGTGCAAACTGAGTTGCAATATTTTCATGCCTTTGACCTCTTGTGATAATTTATTGGCTTTGTCACATGTGCCCCAACTGAGACCAGTGAAAATGGATGACATATACATATACAGTGTGTACACCTTGTCTCTTTTGTTAGCCAGATTTCAGGTTAAGCAACATCGAGGACGGCTTTGTTTTCAAGAAGGGGAGGATGATGAGGACATGGCTACCACAGTTACACCCATATCCCCTACTATTTTACATCTTGGAATAGTTGCTAGAGCTCAGATACGCCAATTAAATTATTAGGTACTTTCGTTTCTTGATAATGTTTCTAGTGTTCATGAGAATATGATGCTGCCTAACTTAGATAAATTTGTGTTGCTTGCTATTGAAGGGCCTAGCACGGACAAGAAGGTTGAACATTGGAGCATGGTCAAGCACGGATATGAAGGTGCGTGCGAAGAGAACAAGAACGGAGGTTCAAGTGGAGATTTCCGGACTTTGAAGCCACCATGATGACATACAAGAAGATGGACGAAATATACAAGATGGACTTTCAGAAATTTCGTCCATAGCTTATTATTGGTGTTGCGCCACCTTATTTTGGGCCAGGCCCATGTAATCTATTCTTAGAGTCCATATTGTAGGGGAAACGACTTAGGAGGTGTTTTAGTCCCACCTTGCCAAGGGTGGACAAAATCCCCTCTCTTTTCCCTATAAATATAGCCCTTAAGGCATCGTTTAGACTTGGATTTTATTTAGTTAAAAGTTAGCCATCGTTGCAACTTCGTGTACTTCGTTTGTGTCCAACGGCCAGACCAAGACCGCTTATGAAACCCCACTTTTATCAATACTTCATCCATACTCGCAATATTCAGATTGCTTAATCATATTCTTGCTTGTTCTTTGATTGCTTGCAGGAATAGACCTTCATGGTGAGGTTGATCATGCTCTGGCGTGGTTAATAACCTCTCGGAGTTGGTTTAGCGATTGCTAAGGCGCAATGTCGTGCACTTTTGTAGTCGGATCGTTAAAGTCGTCTCCACCAAATCGATAGTTATCATCTCATCGAAAGATCGGGACCCTCGCCTCTATCACGGAGTTCCAAGGAAACTCCAAAGGAGAAGCCTAAGTACAACCTTCCGCGTGTGGTCGTGCGAATGGCCATGCAATACATTCTTGAGGAATGCGGGCATTCATGATGATTTCTATTATTTGGCAAACAATGCAGACCTTACCCCATTCCTCAAAAATAAGTGTGACCAGTTCCTCCTCCTTACCAATACTTTTGTGCAAAATTTCTACTTTCATGCTAGGACAGATATACCCATCGTATCATTCCACCTCTATGACATCCCTCAAGAAATGACACTTGATAGATTTTGCCAAGTTTGCAAAATTCCTGATGAGGGTATCCCTCTAGAGCCGCGTCCTAAGGACGTTGCGGATTTTATATCCGCAGTAACTGTGGGGAGACGAGAGGAGTGTCTGATGCGAGAGTTGCTAGTTTACATTTCCCTGTTTTGTGTTACTACTCATTATTTGCTGGGAGGTGTTTAATTGGTAGTGGGAGAGTGGAACACTTAACTCACCTAATCTTGCTATATTACTTCATGCCCTTTATCGTGATAGAACTTTTAGTTTGGGGGCTATGATTTCTCAACGGTTACACACTAACCGTTCGAAGGGCATTATCTATAGTGGTATTTGTGCCTCCCGTCTCGCTAGACATTTTCATATTCCTAGCAGACACGACGAGGCAGAGGACATGCTTTTACCTATTAAATGTCTTGATTATGGTAGCATGGTTGAGCATAACTTTATTAACTCTGGCCCGAGGCGATTTTGGTATAATTTGGTATTTAGTCAGGGTACTCGTGAGATTATTACTTTGTCTACGGCTACTTTGTTTGACCTCTCCATGGGCAAGTACACTATCATGCCTGAGGACATTTATGCTTATTGGGGCTTGACACCTCCCCAAGCACCTGAGCCAGAGCCAACCCCGGAGCCTATTTATCAGTGGGAGCCTCAGGAGCCTATCTATCAGTGGGAGCCTCAGGAGCCTATCTATCAGTGGGAGCCTCAGGAGCCTCAATATTACCTAGGAGGTGCCTATTTCGACCCACGGCCATAGACCAAGTTAGGCCAAAAGCCTAAGCTTGGGGGGTATGTATTTCTCATCGATATTACATTCATGTAACACACATTCAATCAAGTTGTCAGTGTTCATCCTTTTTCATTGTATATCCATGTTAGTTTTATTTCCGTTTTCTTCTTGTGTGTTTGCAAAACTTCGAAAATCCAAAAATATTTCTCGCTTCTTTTCAGTTTTTCTTTCTAGTTTAGTTAGTACGTTGTAGTAAAAGAAAACCCAAAAATATTTCTCGTTTCGTCCTTTGTTTGCTGGGAGCTTTCCCGTGTAAATAGTCTTTTTTTTGTTTTTCGCTTTTGCCGTTGTTAGTTTGCTTTCTTGAGAAAATGTGACGCCCGAATAATTAAGATACAGTAATTCCTTGTTAATGATGCCACATCATCATAGTTACTGTTGATAAACTCGCGTTGATTCAAACCCCGTTCAAATTCTATTTTTAAAATCAAGTCAAACTTTAAAGTTTTCAAATGTCAAAGAAAAATGTTCATTGGGTTGCAAAAATTCACTAGCTAATTATCATGTGGCAACCAACATCATTTGGCTCTCCCTTTAATCCCTAGGACAATATAAAGTGGCCCAGCAGCATATTAATTGACCTATTCAATTTCTAAAAATGCTTGAACAATTTCGTTGGCTCTAAAACTTTTTATGCAACACCGCAATGTTGTTCTTGAATTGTGTGTCAGATTTCATGATTGACTAAATTCATTTTGTCACTCAACTTAATACGAAACAATAGCTAACTTAATTACATAAAAAGAAAAATCAATAAAACAAAACAAAGAAAAACAAAAGGCCCCCTCCCCCACTGGGCCCCTTGGCCCAGCCAACTGGCCACCCCAGCCAGGCCGGCCCACCCCCCACGATTCCCCCTCCTCTCTGTTCACGGTGACTCGTGGCTACCACTGATAGCCGCCACGGCCATGGCAGACGCCGTGGTTCCCATCCGGCAGCCTCCCTCGCCTATTTAGTCGACCCCAACGCCCCCCTCTTCCCCGAACCCTAAATCCCCCCGGAGCCACTCCTCCCCGCCTCCTCCTAGATCGGGAATTCGCCCGAGGTCGTCGCGTCGTCCTCGTCTCTGTCGCACCGTCATCGTCCCCGAACTCCTCCCCAATGGCCTCATCGAGTAGTCCTATAGCCTCCCGGTGTCGTCCTCGTCCTGCACACGCCCGAGGCCAACCGGTGAAGCTGCATGTTGGCACGTGAAATCGCCGCGCCACATCAGGATATTTGTCGTGCTTTCGTGACGACGAATGATTGCTTTACGAGAAAAGCAACAAAGATTTCCTCGCTTTCGTGGAGGAGAACTAGCCGCTTTCCAGCGCAAAACGGCAAAGATCACCAAACCCTAGGGCTGCTAGAGCTTGGCAGGAGGTAACGATAGAAAATAGACGTACGTGAAAATAGAGTTTGTATTGATAGATCGATTGTTCTCTTCCTCAATCGGCCACGGCCTTACATATATATGGCACGCTAGACTTGGCGTACAAGATTACAACTCTGAAGCTAAAACCGATCAGGACGCCTTTCTTGATTCGGTTACCATGTAGCATACGTCTACAAAAATATACTTGCCGATCTAAGTACGTAGCAAATCTAGGCCATATCCACGTACATGCACTCTTGTATATATGAATAAAGTATTCCGGCCACGTCAGCATCACACTAAATATAGTGGCTAAGCATATGTATAAATACCTTGAGCCCACAAAGAAAATATTAAATATTCCGGCAATATCGCAAATCAAACTGGATAATGGCCATCAGGACTAAGCATACTTCTTCATATACGTAGATATATATCACTTGCATGCATCACGCCCATGGTCCAGTATAGCATATGATTCTTCTTAGGACTTGTATCTTCACCTTTCATGAAATTTCCTGTGGCAATACTTTAACAATGCATTAACCGATCAACTTGATAAACCATTGATTTAATTTGGCTCATCACATACTAAGTAGCCAAATTATACCATCAACACATGCCCCCTGTTTTTGGTACAATTGCATTGACCAAAATACTATAAGAGTTGTCGTAGGATGAAGTCGATCATTGATCATATCATTACTCAGGGCGATGTCCAACGATACATCAGCTAAATTTTCTTGGGGCGATATCTCAAATAATATATCCGCCAAATTTTCTCAGGGCGATACTTGGAATAACATATCGGCCACAACATGTTCAGGCCTCCTGCCACATGCTAGGATAGTACTTCTTCATATATTTTCCATTGGGAGCTTTCGACAACTTATCTCCCTGCAAAGATTGTACAAAATATGAATTTCCAGGAACAATCTCTATAATTTTATATGGGTCTTCCCAACTCGGTGACCATTTGCCAAATTTCCTATCTTTAGTTCCAATAGGTAAAATTGTTTTCCACACTAAATCTCCTATTTGAAACGATTTTTCCCTCACCTTTTTATTATAAGCCTTGGCTACTCTTAATTTCTCCTTTTCGGATGTACCTATAAAGCTTCTGAAAGTACCTCATGCCACCTTTTCGGATGTTCCTCAATTTTCTTCTTTATAAGTTTAATTAAAGTTTTATTGCTAGATTCGGCCTGTCCATTAGCTTGAGCATAATAAGGCGACGAATTTAACAACTTAATTCCTAAAGATTCGGTAAATTCATGAAATTGATGAGACATAAAAGAAGGACCTTGATCAGTAGTTAAAGTTTGAGGAATACCGAATCTGTGAATAATATGCTCTAAAACAAAACTAATAACCTCTTTATGAGTCATATTTTTCAAAGGAACTGCTTCAGTCCATTTAGTAAAACAATCTGTAGCAACTAGGACTAAGCGATGTCTTTTAGAAGACGAAAGATGTATCTCACAATAAAATCTAAACCCCATCATCTAAATGGCCATGGCCTAATTATGGGATTTAACATAGAAGCGGGCGCTAACTGTACATTACCAAATTTTTGAAATGCCTCACAACCTTTATAATACCGAAAACAATCCTCTAACAAAGTCGGCCAGTAAAACCATCGCATTTCGTGAGCCGACTGATGTGTTCCACATATTCCTTCATGCACTTCACCCATAGCTATTCTTGATTGATCAGAATCCAAGCATTTCAAAAATAACCCATCTATTGTTCGGCGATACAACTCGTCGTTAAACAAAGTATATTTTAAAGCTTGTCGCCGAATTTTTCTATCTCTCGTTTGAGTTGGATCCTTTAAATGATTAACTAGAGGAACTCTCCAATCACTTAGTTCTAAACTATTTGCTAATTCGGTCGTTTGTGACCCATGCACAGAATCTACACTACATTGTACAATTAGTTGATCAACTGTGCTAGGCCCAAGTGCATCCTGTGGCAAAGTATCCATCATTATAGACGCGGCATGCATCGGCTTGTCTAATATAAAAAACATTCCTTTACTAATATGATAACCGGATGCTTGCTGTGCTAAATAATTAGCTCTAGAATTTTCTTCTCTAGGTATACGATGGATGGTGAACGTACCTAGAGACTTAATTATGTCTAAACATCGGTCTAAATAACTATTTAATAACCCATCAAAACATTGAAATTCGCGTTTAATTTGTTGTACTACCAGAAGCGAATCGCCAAAAGCATCTACATCCTTTATGCCCATATCAACTAAAGTTTGTAAACCAAACAGTAAAGCTGCATACTCAGCTTGGTTATTAGTGCAAGGATATTCCAAACGGACCGATGTATTATAAAAAACATTATTAGGTGAAACTAAAACATTACCGACGCCTTGTCCTTCCGTACAAACCGATCCATCAAAATAAATCTTCCATGGGCATACACCAACATAATTAATGTTTTCATCATCTTTAATCCTATGATCAACAATGAAATCGGCGATAACTTGACCATTCATAGCACGCAACGATTCATATGTCAAATCATATTCTATTAATGTGTAAGCCCACTTTCCAATCCTACCACTAAGAATCGGTCGTTGCAACATATACTTAATGATGTCAGCCTGGCAAGCTACAACACACGTACTAGAAAGAAGATAAGGCCGAAACTTGGTACATGCATAGTATAAAGATAAGCATAACTTTTCAATAAACACGTATCGACTTTCGGCGTCGAGCAAACGACGGCTTAAGTATGCAATGATGTATTCTTTCCCGCTGACCTCTTGCGCCAACACCGCACCGATCACCCTATTTTCTGCAGCAATGTACAACCTGAACGGCGCACCGGACTTGGGCGCCCGCAATATTGGAGGATTCGACAAGCATTGCTTTATATAATTAAAAGCATCTTGTTGCTCTGCTCCCCAAGTAAATTCGGCTTCATTCTTTAGCCGAAGTAGAGGAACAAACGATTCAATTTTACCTGCAAGGTTAGATATGAATCGTCTCAAGTAATTAATTTTTCCTAGCAACTTTTGCACATCCCTTTTACATGTGGGTTCCTCCAAATTTCTAATTGCCTTCACTTTCTTAGGGTTAATCTCTATGCCATTTTCATGAATTATGAAGCCTAAAAACTTGCCAGCCGACACGCCAAAAGCACATTTGAGTTGGTTCATTTTTAGTCCATACTGGCGCATGCTTTCAAAAGCTAATCTTAAATCGGCTAAATGATGATCAAACCCATCTGATTTAACAACTATGTCATCAATATATATTTCTAGTACAATACCTAGAAGATCATGAAAAATTAAATCCATAGCTCGTTGGTATGTAGCGCCAGCATTTTTCAACCCAAATGTCATAACGACCCACTCAAATAAACCAACAAAACCTGGGCAACGAAAAGAAGTCTTAGACATATCTTGTTCGGCCATAAATATTTGATTATAACCCACATTACCATCTAAAAAGCTAATCACTTTATGTCTTGATGCATCATTAATAAGCATGTCGGCTATAGGCATAGGATATTCATCTTTCGGAGTAGCCTTATTCAAATCTCTAAAATCAACACAGATTCTAATATTACCAGTATTTTTCTTTTCCACAGGCACAATATTAGAAACCCAATCTGCATATCTACACGGCCGAATAAACTTAGCTTTTAACAACCGATCAACTTCTTCTTTGATGCGGTCATACAAATTAGGATTGAAACTTATATGAGGTTGTTTATGCGGCCTAAAACCAGATTTAATAGGTAATCTATGCTCTACTAAATCTCTACTCAAACCAGGCATCTCAGTATAATTCCAAGCAAAGCAATCAACGAATTCTTTAAGTAATAAACATACCTTACTTTTCTAATCGGCTTTCAAGCTAGCTTTGATAAATGTAGGTCTCGGAATACTTCCATCACCAATATCAATTTCTTCAAGTGGATCAGCCGATGAGAATCCCTGTCCAAGCTTTTCCATGTTATCAAAATCTTCAATAGTTTCATGCATATCGTTCTTTCCTGAACGATACTCCTCCGTGCGTCTTTGCAGCCACTTAATACTGTCGTCTTTATTCATCATTTATATAGATAAATCATTAAGCCGAGCTACATTAGCCAGCTGTGCATTTATAGGTACAAAACCATCTCTACCAATATTGATATAATCATAGTCCGATAAATCCCTAACGGTCAAACATCGCATCTCACCGTGTTGCCAATCAACCGACGCGTCCGTCAAAGCAATGCATGAAGAATTATCGGCCTTAATCACCTCCACATCATCATTAACCCACTGAATTAAGCACTGATGTAAGGTAGAAGGGACGCAACAATTCGCATGAATCCAATCGCGTCCCAACAGAATATTATACCGGCCTTTGACATCAACAACAAAAAACGCAGTTGGCAACTTTTTGCTTCCGACTGTAAGCTCCATAGAAATAACGCCCTTAGCCTCGGACAATTCCCCTGAGAACCCACTAAGTCCCATATTGGTCTTCATTAACTCACTCTCTTTTCGGTTCAGCTTAGAAAATACCGAAAAGGGCATAATATTAAAACTTGCACCGCCATCAACAAGCATGCGACCAATAGGCTTACCATCAATGTGACCTCTGATAAATAATGGCTTTAGGTGCTGCCCATGCTTCTCTGGTTTCTCAAATATAGCATTCTTTGGGCCAAGAACAAGTTCAGCAATCTCAGCCTCGGGCGCGCGAAATTCAGCAGGCAACGCGAACACCATATTAACATCCATACCAGTTGGTACATCTTTATCATTCTCTGAATTTTCTGCAATAATGGTGTCATCCGTATTTTTATTTTCCTCTGCTGCGATGCGCTTCTCCTTCCAAGTCTTTGTAGGCATCATTGGTTTATCATGATTGAACCATCTATCGCGCTTCTTCTCAGCCATCTCTTCCTTTATTTCCAATGTCCGCAGTTGCTGTACACGTCGTTTCTGAGTGTGGGTAAGTCCATTCGGGCACCACTGCGGTGCTGGTTTAGTCCCTGGCGCAACAAACTTAATTTGGCTGCCCCCCAGGTCCTTCGGCCTATACTGACGTACTTCTGTTTTTCTGGCAAACATTTTATCTCTGGCCAAAAAACTTCTCTGCTGATCATATATGGTACTGGCATCAAATCCCTGGCCGCGTACATTGCCTGAGTCCCATCGTGTAGATGCACTAGTATTATACTTGAAACTTCTCGGAGGCAAACTCCTGGACGTTCCTATGCCACAATTCTTTATGATCAAATTAGCTTGTGTGTTAGCCGATTTAGGCTTCTGAATAGTACGTGAAGATATAGCATCTGGCCGTGCATGCGAGTCATGCCCAGAATTAGTTTGCTTTTCAAATTGATTAGACTAGCTAGCTTGCCGCAACTTTACGCCGTTACTTTTCTCCTCTGTACCGAGAGCTTCTTTCGAGGCATTGATTGTTTCTGTACAATTGACAACACCTTCATCTGACTGGTGTTCCGCTATTTTCAGACCATGAGCAGCATCTAAATCATCTGCACTTTTTCTAGGTTTAGGATCGGCACATTTTACCGGCATCCATACTCGCTTGTAGTCGCCTTTATAGTTGTTGCACTCTGCACTGCGTACCGGTGATCGACCTCCTCGAATCTCGATGGCGTCATGTGATCTAGCCACCTCATTGAAACGAGCCCTTTTCTCATGTACGTTTGGTCTAAACATAGGCCTCGGCGGAGTCCATCTCGGCTGAAAATAACAGGTTGGCCCTGTAGGATATGGCGCCCAAGGATTAAACCCCCATGGAGGAAACTGCGGATACATAGGAGGTGCACAACCCCAATATGTCGGTTCCATTGCAAAATACGGCTGTTGGTCATACGCACTTCCTTGCCATTGCTCATGACCGCTGGGTCCAGAAGGAGATCTTGGACGCTTATTACCTCCGAGCCGATTAAACACATTGTTGGTCTTGTGTGAGGTATATTTTTTCAACAACATGCTAACTATCGGCTTTGGCCTTGGAGCTTGTTTTCTTCTTCCATTAACTTTCCATATTCCTAGTTCTGGATTTTTTGGTTTGATCATCCTTGGAGGAGCATTGTTATCAAGAACATTTTTCTCTCTTGCGGATTCGGTCTGATCCGACCGAATAAGCATTTTTTTACTCTCAAGCTCGACCACATTGATAGGAAAAGGGTCGCTGTCGAGCTTCATCTTAGAACCTTCTGTAAACGTCAATCGTCCTTCATTGATGGACGATTGTACCTGTCGACGAAACACGTTACAATCATTAGTAGCATGAGAAAAAGAATTGTGCCACTTACAATAAGCTCTTCTACCCAACTCTTCTGGAGGTGGAATTACATGACCCTCCCTCACTCTAATTAATTTATTTTGCAGTAACATATCAAAAATTCTATCACACTTGCTTACATCAAAAGTATATTTAATTTCGTCTCTTCTAGCAGGTGTAGGTTTCAAAGCAGAACATGTAAAAGGTCTTGACTTTGGCGCTTGAACCCATTCGGCTACACATATATTAACAGCATCCTCACTAGCCGAATCACTATCATAATCTAAGGCATTAACCGCATGATTATCTTTCTCTTTATTTATATTATCTTTAAACCGGCTATATTGTTTAATTTCCTTAGCCCGGTTTTCTTGCGCCAAAGCCTTCTGCAAAACTTGATTAGCATCTAAAAATTCTTACCCTTCTAGTTTATCCTTGATATGAGCGAGTAGACCCGAAAAGGCAAGATCGTCTAAATCCTTTTCGGCTATGGTCAAGCTGAAACATCGGTTTTTGACATCCCTAAACCTCCTAATATAATCATGAACATGCTCATTATATTTCTGCCTAACCATAGTTAAATCTGAAAACCGAAGTTCTGTTTCACCGCTATAAAAATACTCATGAAATTTTTGCTCCAATTGTGCCCATGTTGAAATAGAATTAGAAGCAAGCGATGTGAACCAAGTAAATGCAGTGCCGGATAAAGATAATGGAAACAATTTTAATCTAAAAACATCCGATGTGCCGACCTCGCTGCATTGTGCTAAAAATTGTCCCACATGCTCAAAAGTAGATCTACCATCTTCCCCCGTAAATTTAACAAAATCTGGAATTCTAAAACCACGAGGATATGGTGTCGAGTCAAAATAATCAGGGTATGGTTTTTGATATGCACGTGCTCTACCCTTAGGTTCTAAACCAAATTCTCTAAGTATGTTAGCAAGCTGATCCTAAAAATTATTATTGGGCTGTAGAGAACTGGCTTGTGGAGCAGATGGAACACCAGCACATGGTGGAAATTCCGGCAAAGAAATTGGAGCATGTGAAGTTTGCAATGGAGACCCACTAAAATATGAATCAGGAACCGGCCCATACGGAACCCCGGTACCGACAGGCGGCATCGGTGGCGTACTATATGCCACTGTCTGATAACTAGGCTGCTGCATATTAGAATTAAATCCAAAACTTCGGTTATTGCTATTGTGATTTTCTAGAACCGAAGTCCAAACAATAGGAGCAGTAGTACTAGGAACAAAATTATTAGCCGAACTACCAACATAGTTCCGGCCATCTAGATTATTGTTTAAAGGGGCGTAAGGCTGCATAGCATTAGCCGATGCACTAGGCGTATGTATATTACTTGGAAAATTTTTAAATCCGCTACTGTCTATTGGCATCGGTTTTTTCCAGAATACTCATCATTGACTTGCAGCACTAATGAGCGTACATGACCAGGTAGACAATTTTCAAGATCTTTATTAAATTGCACCTTAAATTCTTCAAGTCTATTAGATACTGCTTTAGTAATTGTACACGCCGTATTTTCCATATCAGAACCATATTTACTAGCTACGGACACATCAATTAGATGAGCAATTTCCTCGGTTGAGTTTTTTACCTGAGCATCGGAAGGGCTCGGAACTACCTTTTTGACGACACCGTTCCTCGTATTCGCGTATCCAGCCAACTTCAGCTTCAACCTCTCAACCTTTTTCTTTCTCCAGCTCCTCTTCAAGCTCGCGCCAAACATCTTCCGACAGATCGTCGAGTGTGACGGCGATGACGTTCTCCGGGTCGATGTCGCTCCCGTTCTTGGACTCGGTACTCATCGTGTCGTTCTTCTTCTTCTCGTCCCCAGCGGAGTCGCCAATTGTGTTGGCACGCGAAATCGCCGCGCAACACCAGGATATTTGTCGTGCTTTCGTGACGACGAACGATTGCTTTACGAGCAAAGCAACAAAGATTTCCTCGCTTTCGTGGAGGAGAACCGGCCGCTTTCCAGCGCAAAACGGCAAAGATCACCAAACCATAGGGCTGCTAGAGCTTGGCAGGAGGTAACGATAGAAAATAGACGTACGTGAAAATAGAGTTTGTATTGATAGATCGATTATTCTCTTCCTCAATCGGCCACGGCCTTACATATATATGGCACGCTGGACTTGGCATACAGGATTACAACTCTGAAGCTAAAACAGATCAGGACGCCTTTCTTGATTCGGTTACCATGTAGCATACGTCTACAAAAATATACTTGCCGATCTAAATACGTAGCAAATCTAGGCCATATCCACGTACATGCACTCTTGTATATATGAATAAAGTATTCCGGCCACGTCGGCATCACACTAAATATAGTGGCTAAGCATATGTATAAATACCTTGAGCCCACAAAGAAAATATTAAATATTCCGGCAACGTCGCAAATCAAACTGGATAGTGGCCATCAGGACTAAGCATACTTCTTCATATACGTAGATATATATCACTTGCATGCATCACGCCCATGGTCCAGTATAGCATATGATTCTTTTTAGGACTTGTATCTTCACCTTTCATAAAATTTCTTGTGGCAATACTTTAACAATGCATTAACCGATCAACTTGATAAACCATTGATTTAATTTGGCTCATCACATACTAAGTAGCCAAATTATACCATCAACACTGCACAGTGATGCCTACGCCGTCTCCTTCGCCCTCCGTGCCCGGAGCTCGCCGTCGTCGATCCACTCCGCCCCGACCCCTTCCGGCTTCCCCTGCAGCTCCTAAACCTCACATCGAGCCTCCTTATGCTTCTTAATGAGCCTCTCCTCTGATCCCCCATGTATTTCCCCCCTCGAACCACCGTCGTTGGCCGCCGTCTCTGCCATGCACGACGCTGTCGGAGCTTGCGCTCACTGCGCCGCTGTCCCTGCTCGCGCGTCTCTGGTCACGCACGCCCTGCTCCGCCCCGCGCCCGCTCGTGCCTACAGCCACGTGCGCCTGCAGCTCGTGTGTACTGTTGCTGCCCTGCACACGTCTTCTGCCTGCTCGCACACCCCCTGCTGCTGGTTCTGCCGCGGTCGTCGCCTGCAGCTCACCGCTGCCTCCCGTGCGCTAGCCCCGCGCTTACCGGCTCGCGCTCGACCGGCCGCGCTCGCCTGCTGCACCCCGTCATACGTCCATGGCCCTGCTCTGCATAGCCGCCGCTGTACTGCTACTGCCGCTGCTTTGCCTGTACTAGCATTTTAGCTACTGTAGCTGCTAGTTAGCTTTCCAAATTCTACATTGACTAACCCCCTAAACAGTCCCTAATCAGCGGTTAAACATTTGTTAATATGTGTAAAAATAATATGAGTAAGTAGTACACTTGACAAGGCTCAAATGTTTCCATTGGACCAAATCCACTTGATGCATGAATTAAATCCTATGAAAATCATAAATTGCTATCTTCTGTTAACAGAGAACAGATTTAACCCCTAGCATTGTGTGTGCGTGCTATGTGTGTGTGATGTGTGCTATGCTGCGTGCTGTGTGTGTGTGCGGCCATGTGTGTGTATGGCCGGTTGGGTCTCTGGATGAGATCGGGCCCTGTTTAGGTTAGCAGCTAATTAGTAGTTAGGGCCTGTTCGGAGGCCCTCCGCTCCACACGTCCCGCTCCAGGAGCAGCCGGAGCTGCAGTTTAAAACAGCGGAGCGAGGAAATTGGTACTCCCTGGATTCTGTGATTTCCGAAGCAGGTGGGTTTGCGAACAGCCCCTTAGTCTAATGAGTGGTTAGGTGTAGTGTATATGGCATGTGGACCCTACTGTTAGATAAAAGGATAAATTAGATTAAAATTATCTAAGCCTATGACATGTGGGTCACAACTCTCCTTTTGACTAGTCAATTTGACTTGGTCAACCCGAATTAAAATAAATCCTAAAATTCTAAAATATTAACAAAACTTTGAAAATTCATATAAATTAATCTGTAACTCGGATGAAAATACTTTGTACATGAAAGTTGCTCAGAACAATGAGACGAATCGGATTATGCTCTTTGTTCATCTGTGACACGTCCCTAGCATAGCGAACATCGAACCTTTTCCCTTCGGTTCATTTGTCCGAAAATGCCAAACTTCGGGAAAACATTTTCGGATGTTCTCCCCCTTCACCGGTATCGTGTAGCACCGCATTAGATCACGTCTAGCTCTGCATGTTGTCCTGTTATGCACATGCTTGCTTTGTATTTACTGTTCTTCCCTCTCTTCTCTCCGGTAGACTCCGAGACTGATGCTGTCGATGTGATCGACTACGTCGATGATGACCCCTCCTCGTTTGAGCAACCAGGCAAGCCCCCCCCTTTGATCATCTCGATACCGCCCATTCCATTATCTCATGCTTGCATTAGATTTTGCTACTATTATTGTTTGCTCCTATTCTGATGCATAGCCTACTTTTGTAACCTGTTGTTGTACCTTACCTGCTTATCCTAAACTGCTTAGTATAGGTTGGTTAGTGATCCATCAGTGACCCCCACCTTGTCCTTGTTGCCCCTGCTTCATCATCGATGACTCGATCAACGTGATCAATGACTAGAGCCCAACACCTCACATCACGTCACGCCCCTTTTGTTGCTCGACTCTGCAGAGTTACCATCGAGTGCCGAGGGTGGAACCTCATACATCACTCCTGATGAAATCTCTGTAGTGTAGCTATTCGATCGTGGTCAACGAGGGTGGTTCCTCCTTCACCATTCCCGATACGACTCTATCGTGCAACCCCTCAGGTGTGAACTCGAGGGTGGCCCCTCTTACGTTCACCTTGATAATTACATCGAGTGGAATCCTCCGAGGGTGGTGTCGGTGTCAAAACCGGCGGATCTCAGGTAGGGGGTCCCGAACTGTGCATCTAGGATCGATGGTAACAGGAGACAGGGGACACAATGTTTTACCCAGGTTTGGGCCCTCTCTATGAAGGTAATACCCTACGTCCTGCTTGATTGATCTTGATGAATATGAGTATTACAAGAGTTGATCTACCATGTGATCGTAATGACTAAACCCTAAAAGCCTAGTCTGGCTATGATTATGAGGATTCGGCCTATCTACGGACCTAGCCCTCCGGTTTATATAGACACGGGAGGGATCTACGGTTACACAAGGTCGGTTACAGAGAAAGGAATCTTCATAGTTAGTCGTCAAGCTTGCCTTCCACGCCAAGGAGAGTCCTATCCGGACACGGGTGGAGTCTTCAGTCTTTGCATCCTTACGGCCCATCAGTCCGGCCCATATCAATAGATCGGACACCCGAGGACCCCTTAGTCCAGGACTCCCTCAGTAGCCCCTGAACCAGGCTTCAATGTGATAGAGGCAAAGGTGTCCCGTCTTTCGATGAGATGGTGTCGAGGGTTTCCCGATCTTTCGATGAGATGATAACTATCAATTTGGTGGAGACGACTTTGATGATCCGACTACAAACATGCACGACGTTGCGCCTTAGCAATCGCTAAACCAATTTCCTGAGGTTACTGACGAAGCCGGAAGCACGGTCAGCCTGACCACAAAGGTCTATTCCTGCAAGAAATCGAAGAACAAGCAAGAATATGATATTGCAATCTGAATATTGCAAATATATATGAAGTATTGATAATGGTGGGGATCCGTAAGCGGCCTTGGTCTGGTCGTTCGACACGAACGAAGTACACGAAGTTGCAATGGCTAACTTTTAACTAAACAAATCCCCAAAGTCTAAACGATGCCCTAAGGGCTCTATATATGGAGAAGAGAGGGGGAATTTCGTGGCCCTTGGTGGAGGGGTCCGAAACCAACCCTAACTCTTGTTTCCCCACACATACGGACTCTAAAAATAGCCTATACTTAAGTACTTCGAAAACACAGGGGCCTGGCCCAATAATAAGGTGACGCAGCACCTAGAATAGCCTCTGGACGAAATTTATGAAGTGGCATCTTGTATATTTCGTCCCATGCTTCATGCACTCATTATGGTGGCTTCAGAGTCCTAGAATCATCACTTGTAACTCCGTTCTTGTTCCCCTTGCGCATGCCATCATCTCCATGCTTGAACTTGCTCCAAGGTTCATCTTTCTTGTCCAAGCTAGCCCCTTCATTTGTAAGCAAAACAAATGTATCCAATTTAGGCAGCATCATATTCTCATGAACATTAGAATTGTTACCAAGAAACGGAAGTACCTGATAATTCAATTGGCGTGCGTGAGCTCTAATAATTGGTCTAGCATGTATAGCAGCAGGGGATGTGGGTGTAACAATGGTATTGATGTCCTCATCATCCTCCCCTTCTTGAAATGAAGTCGTCCTCGATGAAAGTTCATCATCCTCACCCAAATAAGGCTTCAAATCTGTAATGTTAAAAGTGGGACTAACCCCAAAATCTGCAGGCAGCTCAAGTTTATATGCATTATCATTTATTTTCTCTAACACCTTAAAAGGACCATCAGCACATGGCATTAGCTTCGATTTGTGCAAATTAGGAAATCTATCCTTACGCAAATGTAACCAAACAAGATCTCCAGGTGCAAACACAACATGTTTTCTACCCTTATCTCCAGCAATTTTATATTTAGCATTCATACGCTCAATGTTTTCCTTAGTTAACTCATGCATTTTTAAAATCAATTCAGCACGTTCTTTAGCATCAAAATTAACCTTCTCCGAAGATGGAAGAGGCAACAAATCAATAGGTGCACGAGGTAGGAAACCATACACAATTTCAAAAGGGCACATCTTAGTAGTAGAATGCAATGAACGATTATAAGCAAATTCAATATGGGGCAAGCATTCTTCCTACACTTTCTTATTATTCTTCAAAACAGCCCTAAGCATAGTAGACAATGTTCTATTGACTACTTCAGTTTGTCCATCAGTTTGGGGGTGACAAGTAGTACTAAAAAGCAGTTTAGTCCCCAGCTTAGCCCATAAACATCTCCAAAAGTGGCTAAGAAATTTAGTATCACGATCTGAAACAATAGTATTTGGCACACCATGCAAGCAAATACTTTCATGAAAGAACAAATCAGCAACATTAACATCATCATCGCTTTTATGACATGGTATAAAGTGTGCCATTTTCGAGAACCTATCCATGACAACAAATATGCTATCCCTCCCCTTCTTTGTTCGAGGTAAACCTAAAACAAAGTCCATAGATATATCCTCCCAAGGAACACTAGGTACAGGCAAAGGCATATATAAACCATGAGGATTGAGTCATGACTTAGCATTTTTACATGTAGTGCAGCGAGTAACAAAATGCTCAACATCCCGTCTCATCTTTGGCCAAAAGAAATGTGTAGCAAGTATATCCTCCGTCTTCTTGACACCAAAGTGTCCCATTAATCCTCCTCCATGCGCCTCCTGCGACAAACAAAAGACGAACGGAGCTAGCTGGAATGCATAGCTTGTTAGCACGAAACATAAATCCATCGTTAAGAACGAACTTGTTCCAAGTTCTCCCTTCCTTACAATTCTACAATATGAAAGTGCGTTATATCAACTAGAGGGGGGGTGAATAGGCGATTTTTATGAAAGTCTTCAGAACATAGAAGTTTTGAAGATAAACGATAAAAATTAAACCTATTACCATGCAGCGGAAGGTAGACTACACTAGGCAAACCATAGTCAAGTATTCAATGAAGTGAAAGCACAAAGACTAATAGCAGCTAGGTAGTAAGGATCAGGTAGGAAGATATGGTGAAGCCAAACAGAACATGCAGTCACTCAGTGAAGACAAATGATAGTGCAAACATACAATGACTTCACAAGGAGTAATAGTAAGTAAAGTGAAGTGAAGATGAGACCAGTGACTCGTTGAAGACAATGATTTGTTGGACCAGTTCCAGTTGCTGTGACAACTGTACGTCTGGTTGGAGCGGCTAGGTATTTAAACCTTAGGACACACAATCCCGGACACCCAGTCCTCACCGTATTCTCCTTGAGCTAAGGTCACATAGACCTCGCCCAATCACTCTGGTAAGTCTTCAAGGTAGACTCCCAAACCTTCACAGACTTCGTTCACCGGCAATCCACAATGTCTCTTGGATGCTCAAAACGCGACGCCTAACCGGCTGGAGGATGCACAGTCCTCAAGTGTAATAAGTCTTCAGATCACACAGACAAGAAGACTTAAGTGATGCCCAATTCTCTCTGGCTCTGGTGGTTAGGGCTTTATCCTCGCAAGGAATTCTCTCTCAAAGGCTTCGAGGTGGGTTGCTCTCAAACGACAAAAGCCGTACTTTCAATCTGAGCAGCCAACCATTTATGGTTGTAGGGGGTGGGCTATTTATAGCCACTTGGCAACCGGACCTGATTTGTCCGAAATGACCCACGATCACTAAGGAACTGACACGTGTTCCAACGGTCAGATTTCAAACTCACACGGCAACTTTACTTGGGCTACAAGCAAAGCTGACTTGTCCGACTCTGGACAAGATTCGCTCTCATAGTCTTCACTCGAAGACATAGGTTTTTGGTTTAGGCATCACTTCAGTCATTTTGACTGGTTCTCTTGGACCCCACTTAACAGTACGGTGGTTCCTATGACTCAACACAAAAGAAAAAGAACTACGAAAGATCTAAGTCTTCGAGCTCCATAGGCTTCATATAGTGTCTTCTCTTGTCATAGTCTTCAATGTGAATATCTTCATATACCACCTTTGACTTCAATGTCTTCATACATTTTTAGGGGTCATCTCTGGTAGTAAAACCGAATCAATGAGGGACTTCTACCTGTGTTATCCTGCAATTCTCACAAACACATTAGTCCCTCAACTAGGTTTGTCGTCAATACTCCAAAACCAACTAGGGGTGGCACTAGATGCACTTACACAATACATCTTTAAATTCAGCATCATGAACATATTGATCTTTGATGGTCCCCAAACCAAATATTTTAAAGTCAAGTTGTGAAAGCATAGCATAACGACGAGACAATGCATCAGCAATAACATTTTCTTTACCATTCTTGTGTTTAATGACATAAGGGAAAGTCTCAATGAATTCAACCCATTTAACATGTCTACGGTTCAGTTTTGCTTGACTTTTAATGTGTTTCAAAGATTCATGATCAGAATGTATAACAAATTCCTTGGGCCATAAATAATGTTGCCATGTTTCTAAGGTCCGAACAAGAGCATATAATTCTTTACCATAAGTAGAATAGTTCAGACTAGGCCCACTCAATTTTTCAGAAAAGTATGCAACAGGTTTGCCATCTTGTAATAACACACCTCCTAATCCAATTCCACTAGCATCACATTCAAGCTCAAAAGTCTTATTAAAATCAGGAAGTTGGAGTAAAGGAGCATGTGTCAACTTATCTTTCAATACCGTGAAGGCTTCTTCCTGTGCGGTACCCCAAACAAAAGGCACATCCTTCTTTGTAAGCTCGTTGAGAGGTGCAGCAATGGTGCTAAAATCTCTCACAAAACGCCTATAGAAACCAGCGAGGCCAAGGAAACTCCTCACTTGTGTGACCGTTTTGGGCTGCGGCCAACTCTCAATAGCTTCAATCTTGGCTTTATCAACTTCAATTCCCTGTGGAGTAACAACATAGCCAAGAAAAGATACCCGGTCGGTGCAAAAGGTGCACTTTCCAAGGTTACCAAACAAACATGCATCACGTAGAGCAATAAAAACAGCACGTAAATGTTCCAAATGTTCCTCCAAAGATTTGCTATAAATTAATATGTCATCAAAGTAAACTACCACAAATCGTCCAATGAAAGCACGTAAAACTTCGTTCATTAATCTCATGAAAGTACTAGGTGCATTAGTTAACCCAAAAGGCATAACTAACCACTCATATAATCCAAACTTAGTTTTAAATGCTGTTTTCCATTCATCTCCCAATTTCATATGAATTTGATGGTATCCACTACGCAAATCAATTTTGGAGAATATTGTAGAGCCACTCAATTCATAAAGCATATCATCTAGCCTAGGAATAGGATGACGATAACAATAGTAATATTATTGATGCCTCTACAATCAATGCACATACGCGACGTACCATCCTTTTTCGGCACTAAAATGATAGGAACAGCACAAGAACTAAGGGATTCGCATATATAACCTTTGCCGAGCAGTTCTCGTACTTGACGCATAATATCCTTCGTCTCCTCTGGATTGGTACGGTATGGTGCACGGTTGGGTAATGATGCACCGGAAATTAAGTCAATTTGATGCTCAATCCCTCGAATAGGTGGTAATCTCGGTGGCACGTCTTCTGGAAAGACGTCAGCGAACTCATGCAAAATGTTAGTGACAGCAGGAGGCAAAGACGAAGGCACGTCCTCGATAGAAAATAATGCCTCTTTGCACACAAAAGCATAGCAAACAGATTTGCTGAAATCTAGCTCATCAATATCAGATTTTGTGGCAAGTAAATATGCACTTTTCAATTTAATTTCAGAAGCAACACTAGATGGTTTATTATTAGGTTTCATTTGTTGCTCAAATTCTTTTGCCACAATCTGATTTTCACTCTTATTTTTCTCCTATTTTTCTTTATTAGCTCTATTAATATCATCTTTCAAAATGGATTCAGGAGTCATAGGAAGCAAAGTAATATTTTTATCTTTATGAACAAGAGTATACTGATTGTTTCTACCATGGTGTACAGAACTTTTAGCAAATTGCCATGGTCTACCAAGTAATAAGGAACATGCTTGCATAGGTACCACATCACAATCAACATAATCAGCATATGTAGAGATACTAAAATGCACACGAACAGTACGTGTGACCTTAACCTTGCCGCTGTTGTTGAACCATTGGATGTAGTAAGGATGTGGATGTGGTCTTGTGGTGAGAGATAGCTTCTCCACCATCTCCATGCTAGCCAAGTTATTGCAGCTCCCTCCATCTATGATGACGCGAACAGAACGTTCCTTCACAACTCTCTTTATATGGAACAAATTATGCCTCTGATTTTGCTCAGCTTATGTAACCTGTACACTCAAAACACGTTGAGCAACTAAACATTCATACCTGTCAGCATCTTCAGCAGCCATGTATTGCGTCTCATGATCAGAATCGTCTCCACTGTGTTCTTCGTGTGTAATAAGAGCCAAAGTCTCCTCATCATAGTCACTAGCAGACTCATACCCACCATCCTCAGTAGCAATCATCACGCGCTGAGATTGGCATGCTCTCACAAATGTCCTCTTCCCTTACAACAACGACAAATAATATCACTTGTGTGCCCCGTTGATGCCATGGAAGAAGAAGAGCTCTGCGCAGGCCCGGTAGGTGTGCTCTTGGCAGATAGTGGTGGTTGTGCCTGCTTTCTTGTATCACGGCTGGAGGTGGCACCTGATGGAGGTGCTGGTGGAGTGGAAGTAGAGGATGCACGTGGTGTCCATGATGAAGATCGACCTGCAGAAAAGTTAGTTCGCGCCAATGCCTGTCGATCCTGCACTTCACGTTCAGCTTTACAAACAAGATGGAATAAACGAGTGATATTAGTATACTCCTTATACTCTAGAATGGTCTGAATCTGTCTATTTAATCCACCCATAAAACGTGCAAGCATAGCTTCATTCTCCTCAACAATACCACATCTAATCATGCCATTTTGTAATTCCTTATAATATTCTTCTACAGAATTTTTTTCCCTGTCTTAAGCGTTGCAATTTTTGAAGTAATTCACGTTGATAATATGGTGGAACCCAACGAGTACGTATAGCAGTTTTCAAAGCAGCCCAAGTAGCTGGAATAGGATATAATCAATCTACAATGTTTAGACCACCAAACACATGCAAAGCTAGTGAAAGCACAAACAGCAGCAGGAACACGTCTCTCCTCAGGATATTGTAAACATGTAAATCGTTGTTCAGTTTCTAACTCCCAAGTAAGATATATATCAAGAACATATCTACCCTCAAATGGTGGAATATTCAATTTTTGTTTAGGAAGATGGTCATGTACCTCAGGTGGTGGTGCAGTCCTACCGTTGCGATGATATGCATGAGGACGACCTGGTGGTGGTGGTGGTGGTGGTTGCACATAGTTCTGATTTTGATCAACCTCATCCTCGTAATGGTCCTCTACCTCTACAGTAGCAGCAGGAGCGACAGAAGCAATAACAGTAGGTACAGCAGCACCAGAAGTTTGAACAGGCTCAATGGGAACGTGTTGTGCTCGTCCCACTTGATTTGGAAGACGATGTTGTTGTTGTTGTTGTAGAGGTGCGACAGGTGCAGCGGGCGGTGGAAGACGCGCGAGCAATTCATTAAACTTGTTATCGAGCTTTGTTTCGAATGCCTTCTCAATGCCATCTATCTTCTCCATGGCCTCTTCAAATCTGTTTAGCACATCTTCCACCTGTCCACTCATCATTTGCTGAAACTTATCATGTAACTCTTTGTTCGTCATGTTCTCCCAGTCAATCGCGTCGGGTTGTGATCCTGCCATGGTTAGCAGCAATAGAAACACACAAGAATATGATCCTACAGACTACTAGAAAATGGCGGTGGTGGAGTGTCACAAATCCGTCAAGCAAATCTCAAATTCTTACCTGTTCTTACCCAGCAGCAGGCGGTGATCGGCAACCGTCGTAGTCAAAACTCTCAAAGCTTGGATAGAGCGATTACCAGGGAGAGTCAAACGCACAACGTAGATATATGTGGAGCTAGGAATGCTTATAATATGGTAGCAAAAAGGTCAGCAATAATCAATTCAGAGATGCAAAGTTGAATAAATGCTCAATGACGGTACTGTGCTGGTCCTAGGCTAGACCGTGCTAGAGACACGAGCCTAGAACACTAACAAAAATCACGGCGCTACACGTAAACAAGGGAAAAGCACACTCTGGAACTTTTTTTTCGCTCTTTTTTTGGCGCTCCTCTTTTTTTTGCGAAAAAATCACTATAATGGCGAGTGTCTCAAAACTCTTCCCTCATCAAACTGACAGGATGGGCACAAAAAAAATTCGACTTTTTTTCCGAAATTAGGGCAGCGACGATGAAAAGGTGCGCCAAAAAATCACTATGATGGCACGTGGCTCAAAAGACTCAGAAAAGCCTAAAAATAGGATAGGGAAAAAATTGCCTGTGAAAATTTTGGCCTAAAAACTGCCCGGGGGTCTCCAGACTCTTTTTTTTCGAAACCTACTCAGGCAAGGAAACACGATTCGGAAAGTAGACAGACCTCGAAAACAAATCTAATATGAAAGGAACTCGGATTGGTGGTGGATATATGATGGTAGGATATGGCAGCGGTGGTGGTATATGGATACGGATTGGTGGTGGTATATGGAGATGGATTGGTGATGGTATATGGAGACGGATTGGTGATGGTATATGGAGACGGATTGGTGGCGGATAAGTGGTGGTGGTAGATGACAGGGGCGATGATGATGGTGCGGCGGCGGCGTGACAACTTATGACCAGAACTCGAAACTCACTAGACTCTAAGACCAGCAACTAGACACGACGATGCAACCGCAAATTCAACAAAGCAAAATACTGAAAAGACTATGCAAAGGCTCAGATTGGTTCGGATATGATGAACTAACCCTATTTTTTTGGCTTTTTCTCGTGGACTATAGGTATGAAGAACAGACTCGATCTAAACTACGAAAAACTGTAAAATCTCACCGAGCAACCTGGAAATCTGATACCACTTGATAGAGGCAAGGGTGTCCTAATCTCTCGATGAGATGATAACTATCGATTTGGTGGAGACGACTTTGATGATCCGACTACAAACATGCACGACGTTGCGCCTTAGCAATCGCTAAGCCAATCTCCTGAGGTTACTGACGAAGCCGGAAGCACGGTCAGCCTGACCACGAAGGTCTATTCCTGCAAGCAATCGAAGAACAAGCAAGAATATGATATTGCAATCTGAATATTGCAAATATATATGAAGTATTGATAATGGTGGGGATCCATAAGCGGCCTTGGTCTGGTCGTTGGACACAAACGAAGTACACGAAGTTGCAATGGCTAACTTTTAACTAAACAAATCCCCAAAGTCTATGCGATGCCCTAAGGGCTCTATTTATGGAGGAGAGAGGGGGAATTTCGTGGCCCTTGGTGGAGGGGTCCGAAACCAACCCTAACTCTTGTTTCCCCACACATACGGACTCTAAAAATAGCCTATACTTAAGTACTTTGAAAATACATGGGCCTGACCCAATAATAAGGTGACGCAGCACCTAGAATAGCCTCTGGACGAAATTTATGAAGTGACATCTTGTATATTTCGTCCCATGCTTCATGCACTCATTATGGTGGCTTCAGAGTCCTGGAATCATCACTTGTAACTCCGTTCTTGTTCCCCTTGCGCATGCCATCATCTCCATGCTTGAACTTGCTCCAAGGTTCATCTTTCTTGTCCAAGCTAGGCCCTTCATTTGTAAGCAAAACAAATGTATCCAATTTAGGCAGCATCATATTCTCATGAACATTAGAATCATTACCAAGAAACGAAAGTACCTGATAATTCAATTGGCGTGCGCGAGCTCTAGTAATTGGTGCAGTATGTATAGCGGCAAGGGTTGTGGGTGTAACAATGTTATTGATGTCCTCATCACAATGACGATGTGTCCAGCGCGTAGATTGTCTTCGGCATTGCAAGGCGGGTTCTACTTTCTGAATACTCCAGGATAGTCTTTGGATGAAACGAAGGTGTCCAAATCTGCAATACAAGTACCACACACAATCGCAAGGAATATAGTATTTCACGAGTCCCATCTACTGACAACTTTTTGTAAGACAACATCACATCTGTTTGGTCACTATATCGAACCATTTTTGTTCGTCGTTCCACGCTTCGAGATGCGGTTTCCATTGGCATGTCTTGTCAAAGCAGAGATCGTGTCCCCATATCACGGGATTTTCATCAATGCGGGCATCAGTGACCCAACCGTGCCGTTTACACAGCCCTTGGGAATAGGCAAGTTTTAGGGCGAGTGGGGAGGCGTTCGATATTCACTGCCTTTATAAGGGGATAAGGATCCCCCCTTCTTCTCCCACGCCTTCTCTCTTCCTCTGCCCTTCCCCTCTTGAGCTCCAGCGCCCAAGGTCTCATCTCCTTCCCACTCAAGGTAGCACTCAACCATGTCCAGATCTGGAGGTCAAGGCAAGTGGATGGTCTCCTCTGTCAAGGAGAAGGACATTACTGAGCTTCGGGCGGCCGGGTACTTGGCGAAGGAAATTGCCCACCGTCTTCCAGCCCAGGGGCAAGTCGTCCCCACACCGAAGCCCAACAAGAGGGTGGTATTCATCCCTCATTTCCTCCGCGGGCTAGGGTTTCCACTTCACCCTTTCATCTGCGGGCTGATGTACTATTATGGAATAGACTTTCATGATCTATCCCCGAACTCTTTCCTCAACATCTCGGCGTTCATCGTCGTGTGTGAGGCCTTCCTCCGCATCCAACCCCACTTCGGGCTGTGGCTCAAGGTCTTCAACGTGAAGCCTAAGGTGGTGGATGGCCAGCACGCGGAGTGAGGAGGAACCATGGTGAGTAAGCTGACCAATGTCTCCTGGCCAAAAGGCACTTTTGTGGAGACTGTCAAGGAATGGTAGAAACAATGGTTCTACATTACATAACCCCGCGGTGCAAACTGGGCAGCAGCTACCGAATTCAACTCCGGTGCTCCAATGCGGCTCACCTCCTGGGTTGAGAAGAGCCCGAACTGGTGTTCGCCAGATGAGATGATAGCGCTGTAGACGCGCGTTCAAAGCATGGTGGACAAAGATATCAAGCTTGTCGATATAATCCAGGTGATGCTAGTTCGCCGGATTCTCCCGTGCCAAAGCCGCCCTCTATGGGAGTTCAATTCGAAGAAGCACCATACCCTGAAGAGGCTCTTCGAAACTACTCACGAAGACGCCTGGAAGTTGCTCTTCAAGGGCAACGAGACACCGCCGGCCATAGATTCGGACCGCGGGCATGACATCAACCACCTCGCCAATGAGGTATGTTATTTTTAACGCATCCCCTACTTGCTTGTTTCAATGATGATATCTAAGCTATTATTATCATAGCTTCTTCAGGACTGGATGGAGAGGGCGAAGTAGATCCAGTGTCCGGCTCCGCTGCCTGAAGAACCAATCATTCCGCATTTAGCGAAGATGCTGGTGTCAGCGCCCTATACGGCGCCGGCGAAGAAGGCCACGGGGAAGGCCAAGGGGGTCCGGGGTGGCCCCCGCCGCAAGGGCGCTTCGGACGTGACGTCCGAAGACAAGACCCGTTCCTCCATTGCCGAAGACGACGACGATGAGGAGGAGGAGGAGAGTGATTATCCCCCTAATGGGGGGAGGAAGAAGAGGGCGGACTCCACAATTCTGGAGGCGGAGGAGCCCAAGAAGGGGAAAGGCCCGCTCGCGGGCAGCTCCGCATGGGACGTCGACAGCAGTCTGGAGCGACGCCCCCGCACTAAGCCTCGGGCCGCATCATAAATGCTAAGTGATGCGGAGCATCCCACGTTCATCCCCATGTACACTCCGACTACTCTCCAAGCCCTAAGAGAACATAAGACGAGACCTCATCTATACACCATTGGACACAAGGTGAACTCGCTCCTCTTCGAACCATCACTTTCCATACGTGAGACATGGCTACTACCTCAAACATGTGTGCTATTCATGACCAGGAACCAAGAGGAAGACCATGGACAAGAAGGCGAGGACACCAAGCGCGAGGAACGAGAAGAAGAGCTACGGAAGAAGCTCCAGCCACCGGACGTCTGACGCCTGAAGACCCACCGGACGACCGGCCCAGACCGGACGACCGCAATCCCGCACCCGAGCCAAACGAGCGGACGTCCGACAAGTCCCGGACGTTCGACACACTCCAGCGACCAGACGTTCGACACACTCTAGCGACCGGACGTCCGACCGTCTCCGGAAATCCGGCGCCATGTCAACCGAGCCAAAACGCCGGACGTCCGACAAGTACCGGACGACCGGACCCTCGTGAGACACCGGACGTCCGGTACCCGTCGGACGTCCTACGCCTGTCTGTGCAGAGTGTATTGGGCCGAGCCCATGTATCCCTTCGCCCTCACTTACCCCTTCGTGGCACTAGACTATATATACTCCTCCACCTCCACCATTTGAGGGTTAGCGTTGTGATAGCTCATTTGAGAGATAGAGCTACGCTCATCCATATCGGATCTCCTCCTTGCGAGAGACCGTGGCCTCTTCGAAGAAGATCCCTTTGGATTCAAGCCCCATTTCTAAGGGAAGATCCCCCCGTGGATTCAAGACCTCCTCACGGAGAAGACCGGCTACCCTTGTATCGTCCTTAGTTGTTCGTGGATCGTGTATCTTCTCTTATGTATTCGAGGATCTAACACATGTGTGACTATTTCTTGTTGGTTGAGTGATTCTCTCGTGGTTTCCTCTTGTGTATTTCCCTCGTTTTCCCCTCGTGTTCCTCGTGTTCTTCGCGGGATCCGCTCCTTTCGTGAAAGATCGGGCGATTAGGGTTCTACCCTACATCATCTTGGTATCATGAGCCACGTTGATCACGATTTCGGAGCCTCCCCCACCGTTTTGTAGCCTTCTTTTGCTTGATTTCGTCCTAAATTCGAAAATCCCCACCAAAAATAGCCCCAATTTTTTTTTGTGATTTGTTGGTTTGATGATGTTTTGTTGATTTTGATCCATGGATTTGCTTGGTTTCAAGTGGATCTAGGCATCTCCCCAAGTTTCCTCATCTTTCATCCACGAAATCTCATCAATTTTGACCCCAAAATCCCCAAATTCCGCCCAAAATCGCGTCCCGAATCTCGGATCGGGAGTTGACCCCGATACACCGGACGACCGTCACCTTACCGGACGTCCGGAGCCGCAGGAACCACCGGACGACCGGAACCCCCTAACCCGAGCAGAATCAGCGGATTTTCGACCCGGCCGGACATCCGGCGCCCGGACGTCCGCTACCTGTAGATATCACCTTCGGCTGATTTTTGTTTCGGCCATAACTAATTCATCCGAACTCCGATTTCCGCGTTCTTTAGCTCATTGAAAAGCTCTTGACTTCCCCCTTCCCACAAAAATACCACCAAAATCATTTGAATACATCAAAGTTTTGTAACTTTGGCATCTTTGCCTAGGGCTTACACCACATCATCCGCTACACCACCACCGACTTCCGCAACCTAACCCATATTGATCCCCGTAGCATTAGTGGTTGCTTGAGGAGTGATTCGAGTCTCCTAAGGTGTCTAGGCTACTTAGGGACGGTTGCTTCTACATCAACCAACACCACCACTTCCGCATAACCTTGCCCACCATACACTTCCACCACCCCAACTTAACCCAATTTTGTTTGTGTTGTGAGTTGTGTCTCCTAAGGTGTTTCGGCTACTTAGGGACCGTGCTTTCAACTTCGACACTGTGTATAGTCCACCACCATAACCTCCACTTCCGCATTGCCTAGTGCAACACCACCGCATTCCGCTACCACCATTTGACTTTTGTCCTTGAGATTTTGAGTTGTGGTTTTTCCGTTTCCTAAGGTGTTTTGGCTACTTAGGGACGAGTCACCATCATCTTGGTATCTCCATCAAGATCACCACCACTCATCATCACCGCGGACGGTAACCTCCATATCATCTTGGTATCGTGGTATCCCTCCATTGTTTATTCCCTTGCCATTGCATTGATAACCCCTAGCCCATTTTGCGTCACTTGCCTATGGAGACTAGCCATTTGAGTATTGCCAACAATGTTACTTGTGCACATTAGTGATCTACACCATACATTGCATACATACCATATCATATTGGTATCATATCATCTCGTGTGCCTCAAGTTTGTTCCCGCATATACAAAATTGCTATCTTGGTTTGTGCATTTCGCAAAGTGGCCATATACAAAAAAAAGAATAAGCTTTTAAGCAAAAGAGAAAGAGAAAGAAGCTTGTAAGCAATAGCCATAGCATCCACCACATTGCATAAGATTGTCTTATAAGATCATCTTGGATCATACCACCGGAACATCATACATATATAGCATACTTGGGATAGAAGTTGTTACATTTTGCATCTTATAGGTTGTGCACAAGTGTCCAATCCGCCTAGTGAGCAATCGTGCTAGCGTCTCTCTTGAGTTGTGCAACATGAGCGTTTTCCGTGGATTCCACATTTTGTGCTCATCCTTGGTTGCACGACCCCATTTATCTATCCGTGTGTGTGTGTTTCCGTGTGCCACATATTGCTATTGGTCTACTTGTTACACTTGCGAATTTGTGAATCTCTTTCAACATTATTGACTCTTGCTAACATTTTGCATTAAATTTTTGTGCCACTATCCTCACCGAGCTCCACCATAAGCCTTACTTGTGTAGGTGTGAGAAACCGACAAGAATTGGTACCAATTGTGTTATTTCCTTGTCCACATTGGAGTGATCATTGATCCACTTTCAACTTCGGTCAAGGTACATTTGGTATTCGTTCTTCTCTTTCTCCACTCATATTTGCTCGAATCTTGTGATGGATAGGCAAGGCATTTCATCTCCGGTCTTCCACAACAAGGACGGCGTGAACAACTACATCACCAAAGCGTCAATCTTTGATCTACAACGAAAAATGCAAGGCGCACAATCAAGACTGCGAGAGCGCATCGAGAACCTCTCCATCGACATTCGTCACTCCGAAGCGAGGAAAAGGGACTACATCGACAACAAGCTTTCCGCACAAAAGGAGGAGCAAGATGCAAGGATGGAGGAGATTCGGGCCTTGATCAAGTCTACTTCCCCTTCGTCATCTTCAAGGCGGCGGCAAGCACATCGATCCTCTTCGGAGCGCCCAAGCGACACAAGCGCAAGACGTCCACGTCCACATCTCCATGGCGACCACCATCACATTCGTGATCCACCTCGTCATGAAGGGCAAGTCACCTCCAAGCAACATGTGCACGACGACGACGACGAACGACATCTACTACGAGCTCAAGTGCGACAACGCCACCATCAACATGAAGATGCTCGAGATGCACCTTCCTACAAGTCCCAACAAGCCCTACTTCACGCCAAGTCCAAACTTCATGAGCACAAGAAAAGACCGCGAGATGAGCACCACCAAGACGGAGCTACGGCTACACCAACCACTTCGGCATCTTCGCCAAGTGCTATCAAGGAATCTTCGCCTTTGGACATACGGCATCTTCTCCTACTTCCCGTGAGTTCGCCCACATCAACATCTTCAACAACGAGGCGACCACCTACGAGCGAGGGCGACACTTCCATCTTCGGAATCCCCTCAAGGAAGATGGCCGAGCATGGGACAGTCCCTTCGGTCATGGAGACGAGCTATGAGGTGCCACATCATATGGGCCTCCTACAACAAGACGACGCCAAGAAGGTCGAGCAAGGGCCATCCCCTTCGACCACGGCAACGAGCACGAACCTCTTCAACAACATGAAGACAGCGCCCATATGATGTCCGAACCTCTTCAACAACATATATATGGAGAGGAAGAGGGGGGATTTCGTGGCCCTTGGAGGAGGGGTCTGAAACCAACCCTAACTCTTGTTTCCCCACACATACGGACTCTAAAAACAGCCTATACTTAAGTATTTCGAAAATACATGGGCCTGGCCCAATAATAAGGTGACGCAGCACCTAAAATAGCCTCTGGACGAAATTTATGAAGTGGCATCTTGTATATTTCGTCCAATGCTTCATGCACTCCTTATGGTGGCTTCAAAGTCCTGAAATCATCACTTGTAACTCCGTTCTTGACCCCCTTGCGCATGCCATCATCTCCATGCTTGAACTTGATCCAAGGTTCATCTTTCTTGTCCAAGCTAGGCCCTTCATTTGTAAGCAAAACAAATGTATCCAATTTAGGCAGCATCATATTCTCATGAACATTAGAATCGTTACCAAGAAACGAAAGTACCTGATAATTCAATTAGCGTGCGCGAGCTCTAGTAATTGGTCCAGTATGTATAACAGCAGGGGTTGTGGGTGTAACAATGGTATTGATGTCCTCATCAGGTACAGTTCTGAAATCATGGCACTCGGGCCTTGGTGACAGGCATTAAGCATAGCAAAGCCATAGCAACATCAATCTTATAACATAGTGGATACTAGGGATCAAACCCTAACAAAACTAACTCGATTACATGGTAAAGCTCATCCAACCCATCACCGTCTAGCAAGCCTACGATGGGATTACTCACGCACATCGGTGATCATCATGAAAATGGTGATGGAGGATGGTTGATGATGACGATGGCGACAGATTCCCCTCTCCGGAGCCCCGAACGGACTCCGGATCTGCCCTCCCGAGAAAAATCAGGGCTTGGCGGCGGCTCCGTATCGTAAAACATGATGAATCCTTCTCTCTAATTTTTTTCTCCCCGAACGTGAATATATTGAGTTGGAGTTGAAGTCGGTGGAGCTCCAGGGGGCCCACAAGGTCGGGTGGCGTGCACCAGGGGGGTGGGCGCGCCCCCACCCTTGTGGCCAGGGTGTGGGGCCCCTTCGGTTGATTCTTTCGCCAATATTTTTTATTAATTCAAAAAGTTATCTTCATGAAGTTTCAGGTCATTCCAAGAACTTTTTATTCTGCACAAAAATAACACAATGCCAATTCTGTTGAAAACAGCGTTAGTCCGGGTTAATTCCATTCAAATCATGCAAATTAGAGTCCAAAACAAGGGTAATAAAGTTTGGAAAAGTAGATACAACAGAGACGTATCAACTCCCCCAAGCTTAACCCATTGCTTGTCCTCAAGTAATTCAGTTGACAAACTGAAAGTGATAAAGAAAAACTTTTACAAACTCTGTTTGATCTTGTTGTTGCAAATATGTAAAGCCAACATTCAAGTTTTCAGCAAACATTATAAACTAACCATATTCACAATAACTTTTAGGTCTCACGTTTACTCATATCAATGGCATAATCAACTAGCGAGCAATAATAATAAATCTCGGATGACAACACTTTCTCAAAACAATCATGATATAATATAACAAGATGGTATCTCGCTAGCCCTTTCTGAGACCGCAAAACATAAATGCAAAGCACCCCTGAAGATCAAGGACTGACTAGACATTGTAATTCATGGTAAAAGAGATCTAGTCACAGACATACTCAATATAAGTTAATGGCAATGCATACAAATGACAGTGGTGCTCTCTAACTGGTGCTTTTTATAAGAGGATGATGACTCAGCAATAAAAGTAAATAGATAGGCCCTTCGCAGACGGAAGAAGGGATTTGCAGATGTGCTAGAGCTCGAGTTTTGAAATAGAGATAAATAATATTTTGACCGGCATGCTTTCATTATCAATATAACAACCAAGAGATCTCGGTATCTTCCATGCTACATACATTATAGGCGGTTCCCAAACAGAATGGTAAAGTTTATACTCCCCCACCACCAACAAGCACACTCCACGGCTGGTCCGAAACAACGGGCACCATCCAACTAACAATAGTCCTGGGGGAATTTTGTTTGCAATTATTTTGATTTGAATTGAGCATGGGACTGGGCATCCCGGTTACCCGCCATTTTCTCGTGAATGATGAGCGGAGTCCACTTATTGTGAGAATAACCCACCTAGCATGGAAGATATTTACAACCCTAGTTGGTACATGAGCGATTCGAGCATACAAAACATATTATCATTTGAAGGTTTAGAGTTTGGCACTTGCAAATTTACTTGGAACGGAAGGTAAACACCGCATATAGTAAGGTATGGTGGACTCATATGGAACAACTTCGGGTTTATGGAAGTGGATGCACACGCAGTATTCCCGCGTAGTGCAAGTGAAGGCTACAAAAAAGACTGGGAAGCGACCAACTAGAGAGCGACAACAGTCATAAACATGCATTGAGAGTAACCAACATTGAGTGCAAGCATGAGTAGGATATAAATCACCATGAACATAAATATCGTAGAGGCTATGTTGATTTCGTTTCAACTACATGAGTGAACATGTGCCAAGTCAAGCCACTCGAATCATTCAAAGGAGGATACCATCCTATCATACTACATCACAACCATTTTAATTTCCATGTTGGTACGCAAGGTAAACCATTATAAACTCCTAGCTAATTAAGTATGGCATGAGTAACTATAATCCCTAATTGTCATTGCAAACATGTTTCATTCATAATAGGCTGAATCGGGAACGATGAACTGATCATATTTACAAAAAAAAGATAGGTCGAGTTCATACCAGCTATTCCTCATCTCAATCATTTCATCATATATCGTCATTATTGCCTTTCACTTACACGGCCGAACGGTGTGGATAATAATAATAATAATAGTGCGCGTGCATTGGACTAAGCTGGAATCTGCAAACATTTATTCAAAGGAGAAGACAAGGTGATATGAACTCTTTATTAGATCAACAATAATGCATATGAGAGCCACTCAACATTTTCATCGTGGTCTTCTCCTCTCGACCCCCAAAGAAAAGAAAAGAATTTTGAAGAAACACACTAAAATATTTTTGGAGTTTTTGTTTTTCTGAAGAAAGTAAAACAAAACGAGAAAAACTATTAACACGGGCAAGCTCCCAACAAGCATAAGAAGAACAAGAAATATTTTTGGGTTTTCTTTTAATATTACAACTAAGCATGCATAGAAAGTAAGATAAAACTATTTGTTTTTGTTTTTGTTATTCTTAAGGTTAATCAAGCACACAAGAAGAAACTGGAAAAAGTTAATTAAACTAGAATGGATAATACAATGAAAAAGTATGAACACTAACAACTGAAATGAGTGTGTGAACATGAATGTAATGTTGGTGAGAAACACGTACTCCACCAATCTTATGCTTTTGGCCTAAGTTGGTCTAGGCCCATGGCTGGGCTGGCAGATATCCAAAGTTGTAGTCGGGGTTGTACTGAGATGCATCGGCCACTGCCTGAAGTGCTGCAGCATGGAGGCGAGTAGCCTCCGCTGTTATCTCATACTCGTTTGCTTCCTCTCTAGTTATAAAATATCACCATTTGCTTGAAAGTTAAAGAAAGCAGGAGCAGGAAGGGTAACAAGGATGGCGCGCCGTCTATCAAAGATTAGTCTGTACTGGAGGAACTATTTGTTCCTCTTAAGAAACCGGTAGCGTACCATAGCCTCCTAATCTAGAAATGTAGGTGGAAACTCAATATCATACCCCCTTATGGGTACACCCAAGTGGTTAGCTAAACGAGTTGCATAAATCCCACCAAATAAATCTCCATCATTAGCATTATGGTGTAATGATACGTCTCCGTCGTATCTATAATTTTTGATTGTTCCATGCCAATATTATTCAACTTTCATATACTTTTGGCAACTTTTTATACTATTTTTGGGACTAACATATTGATCCAGTGCCCAGTGCCAGTTCCTGTTTGTTGCATGTTTTTTTGTTTCGCAGAATATCCATATCAAACGGAGTCCAAACGGTATAAAAATTGACGGAGATTTTTTTGGAATATATATGATTTTTGGGAAGAAAAATCCACGCGAGACGATGCCCGAGGGGGCCACAAGGCAGGGGGGGCGCCCCAGGGGGGCAGGTGCACCCCTGACCCTCGTGGCCACCCCGTAAGGCGGTTGATGCCCTTCTTTCGCCACAAGAAAGCTAATATCAGGATAGAGACTGTGTTAAAATTTCAGCCCAATCGGAGTTACGGATCTTCGGGAATATAAGAAATAGTGAAAGGGTAGAATCTGAGAACGCGGAAACAGAGAGAGGCAGAGAGACAGATCCAATCTCGGAGGGGCTCTCGCCCCTCCCACGCCATGGAGACCATGACCAGAGGGGAAACCCTTCTCCCATCTAGGGAGAAGGTCAAGGAAGAAGAAGAATGAGGGGGGCTCTCTCCCCCTCGCTTCCGGTGGCGCCGGAGTGCCACCGGGGGCCATCATCATCACCGCAATCTTCACCAACAACTTCACCGCCATCATCACCAACTCTTCCCCCCTCTATGCAGCGGTGTAACCTCTCTTTTACCCGTTGTAATATCTACTTAAACATGGTGCTCAATGCTATATATTATTTCCCAATGATGTATGCCTATCCTATGATGTTTGAGTAGATTCGTTTTGTCCTATGGGCTATTTGATGATTGTGATTGGTTTGAGTTGCATGTTTTATTATTGGTGTTGTCCTATGGTGTTCTCCGTGTCGCGCAAGCGTGAGGGATCCCCGCTATAGGGTTTGCAATATGTTCATGATTTGCTTATGGTGGGTGGCGTGAGTGACAGAAGCATATACCCGAGTAAGTAGGTTGTTTGCGTATGGGATAAAGAGGACTTGATACTTTAATGCTATGGTTGGGTTTTACCTTAATGATCTTTAGTAGTTGCGGATGCTTGCTAGAGTTCCAATCATAAGTGCATAAGATCCAAGTATAGAAAGTATGTTAGCTTATGCCTCTCCCTCATATAAAATTGCAACAATGATTACCGGTCTAGTTGTCGGTTGCCTAGGGACAAATAACTTTCTCATAACAAAAAGCTTTTTACTAAAAGTAACTTAGTTGTGTCTTTATCTGAACAGACCCTACTTTTTATTTACATGCTCTTTATTATCTTGCAAACCTATCCAACAACACCTATAAAATACTTCTAGTTTCATACTTGTTCTAGGTAAAGCGAACGTCAAGCGTGCGTAGAGTTGTATCGGTGGTTGATAGAACTTGAGGGGATATTTGTTCTACCTTTAGCTCCTCGTTGTTCGACACTCTTACTTATCGAAAACTGTTGTGATCCCCTATACTTGTGGGTCATCAAGACCTTTTTCTGGCGCCGTTGCCGGGGAGCAATAGCGTGGGGTGAATATTCTCGTGTGTGCTTGTTTTCTTTATCACTAAGTATTTTTTTTTGCTGTTCTTAGTTGTTCTTTATCTTTAGTTATGGATATGGAACATGAAATACCAAAAAAAATAGGTGTACTTTCTGCTCATGGAGATGGGGAACCTCCTAAAACCCTCAATGCTGGTTATGTGAAAGATATTATGTACTACTTTAATAATCCTGAGAAAACCCCATTCAATTATGTAATGGGAGTAACGTTGGATCAACGTGAATACTTTAGGGATTACCGCTTGACACAAAAAGGGAAACTATTATGGGATCAAATTCATATATTGAAGTGGTATGCTAGGCAACTATGCTTGAGATATGATTATACTTGTTGCTCTAGGATGAAGGCTCCACACCTTCCCTTTTTATGTGAATTTAATGATAATAAAACCTTAGATTCTTATGCTAATGGTATATATGATTACTATGATGTGGAACAAATAGAAGAATTTGTTGCTTTTATGGGTGCTTATGAAATTGAATCTATGTTTAAAGAGTTTGAAGATTTTGATGATTCGGTTTATAGACCTGAAAATTTAGCTATCCTTAGATATTGCTATGAGAATTATGAATACAATTCCGATATTAATGCACTTATTGAGAAAGTCTCCGCTATCCAAGAAGAGACTAATATTTTGCAGGAATCTATGGAAGAAGAAATTGATGAAACTGTGAGCTCATTGGATGAAAAAGATGATGAGGAGAGCGAAGAACAAAAGGAGGAAGAGCGGATTGATCACCCGTGCCCACCTTCTAATGAGAGTAACTCTTCAACCCATACATTGTTTAATTTTCCTTCATGCTTACCTGTAGCGACCCGACCTTAGATGGTCAAGTCTCTGTGTTTCAGTGTCATCCCTGGATCGATAATGCTGACACACACAGTACTCGAAGGATTTATAATAGAGTAGCAATCACACACTTATTACATCGAATGTCTCAAGAGAGAACTTATTACAATAATATGGCTTAAGGCCATCTAATACGATAACAGCGGAAGGCTTGGAAGATAAAGTGAGTCCATCAACTCCAACGGCATAGCTGAGCTGCACGGCAACGACCTAACGAACCTTACTCCTCGTCTGAAAAGTCTGCAACATAATATGTTGCAGCCCGAAAACGGGTCAACACATGGAATATGTTGGAAACATAACACAGTAGAGCAAGAACAAAATAATGCTATCACTATATGCATATATGGCTGGTGGAAAGCTCTATGGTTTATAGTTTTTGCGAAAAGCCAATTTTTCCCTACAACAAAGGAATAGATTTTAATTTTACTATCATGGTAGTTGAAACGTCATTGAGAAGGTTCCTCCAACTCAATCCCAATTAAAGTGATTAACAACCCAACAATATTAATTAAACATGATGAGATACATGTGATAACCCAGATACTAGATACTCAAGAATTGTCCATAACCGGGGACACCGCTAACCATGATTAGATTGTACACTCTGCAGAGGTTTGCACACTTTTCCCCACAAGACTCGATCTCCTCCGTTGGATTTCTTGCACTACATGGTGTTTGAGAAACGGATGACCGAGACACAGTCTTTCAGAAACATTAACACTCTACTCTGGACAGACCATACCAAACCTACATCCCACTACCTGCTGATCTGCCTCTTCAAGAGCTTCACGTAACTTACTCAACTATGCTAGAGCCCATAATAGCTTGTGGCTGCACACGGAAGTTTCTAGCATGAATCATCTCAGTTCCCTTTGAGCCTGGGTGCCGGTCCATAGGAAGATCACACGGGTACTCCGGGATTTCCAAAAAAATACAGGCAACACTGGGTACTCCAGGTGCCTCAATCCACCCAGTTGTTTGATTAAGTTGCCACCTTAAGTTGAACCATTAATTTGACAATCTCACATCTGTCATGGATTTCACTCAAACCCAAACCACGTCTACGAGCATAGCATAGCATAGTAATATAAGCAACACGTAGAGTAACTCCCAAGGGTTTGAATGTAACAGGGCAATAGGTTTTACCTCATCAACTACTTCCCAACCCACAAGTTAATGACATCCTAATCATGCAATGTTTGAGGATTGGAACTAATGCATAAAAACTGGGTGATAAAGGGGTATGATCAAAGTGTTACTTGCCTTGCTGACGATCTGCGAAACCTAGGGACTCGTAGTAGCACGCTTCGCACTCCGGGTGTTCTATCGCAAGCAAACAATAGCATACAAAAGTAATAAGCAACGATGCACAAGCAAAACTCAAATAAAAGAGGTTGACCAGAAAGTTCAAATTAAGAACTCCGGTTCGCAAAAAGAATCAAACCAAATGGAGCAACGAAACTCAAACAGCGAAAGAAAGAAGCTTCGTTTACTAATCTGAAACTAGGTCAAATTTTACAGTAGAGAAAACTTGTTTGAGTTGGTTAAACAGAAAGAGCGTTTCGAGATGAAACTCTAGGCGCTTGAATCGCCTAATTCCGACTAACGAGCGAAAAGATAAACAGAAACTAAGATCGGATCAGAAATCGCGATCAGAGAAAATCACGGAATAAATCCGATAAAAGAAAACTGACGAACAGACTAACGAACGAGTGTTCGTTAGCTGTATCTAACAGGCGAAGAACCTTTCATTAAAACGAACGTTCGGACGAACATCCGCTAACTAGAAGAACCAAGAAAAACCGGCGAATCCGAAAAAAACATCTAGGGTTTCTAAAAAATGAACGGTTTTATATTAAAAAAACCGGCGGCGGAGTCCGGTGACTACCTCCGACGAGGCGAGGTGCGGCGGCGGGGCGGCGGCTCGCGAGGGCGGCGGCGGCGTTCGGCGGCGGCGGCTAGGCGCGGCGCGGGGCGGCGGTGGCTGTGGGGGTGGGGGGCTTTAGCGACGCGTATATAAAGGGGCGGGGCGGGGCGGCTTGGAGGAGGGGCCAAGGCGGCGGCGGTGGAGTCCGGCTCGGAATCCTCGTCCGAGTCGGCGGCGGCGGCGCGTGCGCGGGGAAGGCGGCGGCGGCCTGGCTCGGCTGGGCCTTAGGCCCAGTCGGGCGCGGGAACTTTTTTTCAAAAAAATAATAATTTCGCCAACCGAAATAAAATCCTAGAAAAATAAATAAAAATCTAAAAATGCCAAAATAAATTTTCACCATCTAAATAAAATATTTAGAACGAGATGAACATTTTCTTGGCCCTAAAATGCAATTTTGAAAAACATGCAATTTTTCTAATGCAAACAAAATTGCAATAAAATCCAAGTAAAACAAATATTTGATTTTAATACTTTCCTCCAATATTTCATTTATTTTGGAGAAGTCATATTATCTCCTCTCTTGTATTTTAATATGAAATATTTTCGGAGAGAAAAATAATTAAAACCAAAATCCTCGTTTCAAAATTTGATAAAAGAATCAAATATGAAAACCGGGAAATCCCCAACTCTCTCCGAGGGTCCTTGAGTTGCTTAGGATTTCGAGGATTATGGAACGGAAAAGCAATAAAACATGATATGCAATGATTATCTAATGTATAACATTCCAAATTTAAAATTTGGGATATTACATTACTGAAGGATGAATGCTATGATAATTGCTATGATCCCGTTGATTCTTTTGAAATATCCCTTTTTGATGATGCTTGCTATGCTTGTGGTCAAGATGCCAATATGAATTATGCTTATGGAGATGAACTTGCTATAGTTCCTTATGTTAAACATGAAATTGTTGCTATTGCACCCACGCATGATAGTCCTATTATCTTTTTGAATTCTCCCGACTACACTATATCGGAGAAATTTGCTCTTACTAAGGATTATATTGATGGATTGCGTTTTACTGTTACACATGATGATTTTGATAGATATAATATGCATGTGCTTGCTGCTCCTACTTGCAATTATTATGGGAGAGGAACTATATCTCCACCTCTCTATGTTTCCAATATGATAAAATTGCAAGAAACTGTTTATACTATGCATTGGCCTTTACTATGTGTGCATAAATTGTTCTTTTATGACATGCCGATGCATAGGAAGAGAGTTAGGCTTCATTGTTGCATGATATATGTTACTTTGTGCTCACCACTAAATTACAAATCATTGCTAATTCAAATTGGCTTTGATATACCTTGGGATCCGGGTGGATTCATTACTTCAGCACTATATGCCTAGCTTAATGGCTTTAAAGAAAGCACTGCCAGGGAGACAATCCGGAAGTTTTAGAGAGTCATTTATTTCTATTGAGTGCTTTCATATAGTTTTAAAACAACAAAAATAAAGAGGGGAACCCAAAACTTTTTCAAAAAGGAAAGCGAAAGTGGGAAAGACAAGCATTGTTGAAGTGGGAGAGCTCCTTGAACTTTGTTCATGCTCACAGAAAATTTGTGAATCTTGATTACAGAAACTTTTCACTAAAAATAATTATCCCCTTGTACAATTCCATTGTATTATAAAAATAATGTGCCAAGGTTTGCCTTTAGGATGTTTACTTTGCTTGTTGGTTTGTACGGTGTAGGACAGAAACTTTGGTTGTAGTGCGTGATTTTACATTTTGAGTTGGAATGCCAAATGGTTCTAATTCTTTCTGCACTGTCTTCCTATACAAATTTTTTATTTTTCATAATTTTGGTAGAATTTTTCAAGTATCATAAGTATGGTGAATGTTCAGATTGTTACAGACTGTTCTGTTTTAGACAGATTCTGTTTTTGATGCATAGTTTGCTTGTTTTGATGAAACTAACGATTTATATCAGTGGATTAAGCCATGAAAAAGTTATACTACAGTAGACACAATGCCAAAACAAAATATGAATTGGTTTTCTACAGTACTTAGAGTAGTGATTTGCTTTATTATACTAAGGATCTTACCGAGTTTTCTATTGAAGTTTTGTGTGGATGAAGTGTTCGATGATCGAGAAGGTCTCGATGTGAGAAGAAGGAAGAGAGGCAAGAGCTCAAGCTTGGGGATGCCCGAGGCACCCCAAGTAAACATTCAAGGAGACTCAAGCGTCTAAGCTTGGGGATGCCCCGGAAGGCATCCCCTCTTTCCTCAACAAGTATCGGTATGTTTTCGGATCCGTTTCGTTCATGCGATATGTGCAATCTTGGAGCGTCTTTTGCATTTAGTTTTCATTTTCTTTTATGCACCATGCTGGTATGAGATAGTCCTTGGTTGATTTATAGAATACTCTATGCACTTCACTTATATCTTTTGAGTATGGCTTTATAGAATGCTTCATGTGCTTCACTTATATCATTTGAAGCTTGGATTGCCTGTTTCTCTTTACATAGAAAACCGCCATTTGTAGAATGCTCTTTTGCTTCACTTATATTTGTTAGAGCGTGGGCATATCTTTTGTAGAAAGAATTAAACTCTCTTGCTTCACTTATATCTACTTAGAGAGATGACAGGAATTGGTCATTCACATGGTTAGTCATAAAATCCTACATAAAACTTGTAGATCACTGAATATGATATGTTTGATTCCTTGCAATAGTTTTGCGATATAAAGATGGTGATATTAGAGTCATGCTAGTGGGTAGTTGTGGATTAGTAGAAATACTTGTGTTGAGGTTTGTGATTCCCGTAGCATGCACGTATGGTGAACCGTTATGTAACGAAGTCGGAGCATGATTTATTTATTGATTGTCTTCCTTATGAGTGGCAGTCGGGACGAGTGATGGTTTTTTCCTACCAATCTATCCCCCTAGGGGCATGCGTAGTAGTACTTTGCTTCGAGGGCTAATAAACTTTTGCAATAAGTATGTGAGTTCTTTATGACTAATGTTGAGTCCATGGATTATACGCACTCTCACCCTTCCATCATGGCTAGCCTCTCTAGTATTGCGCAACTTTCGCCGGTACCATAAACCCACCATATACCTTCCTCAAAACAGCCACCATACCTACCGATCATGGCATTTCCATAGCCATTCTGAGATATATTGCCATGCAACTCTCCATCATCATCATATACATGACTTGAGCATTCATTGTCATATTGCTTTGCATGATCGTAAGATAGCTAGCATGATGTTTTCATGGCTTGTCCGTTTTTGATGTCATTGCTACGCTAGATCATTGCACATCCCGGTGCACTGTCGGAGGCATTCATATAGAGTCATATCTTTGTTCTAGTATCGAGTTGTAAGTAAATAAAAGTGTGATGATCATCATTATTAGAGCATTGCCCCAATGAGGAAAGGATGATGGAGACTATGATTCCCCCACAAGTCGGGATGAGACTCCGGACGAAAAAAAGGAGAAAGGCCAAAAAAAGAGAAGGCCCAAAAAAATTTAAAAAAAAATGAGAGAAAAAGAGAGAAGGGGCAATGTTACTATCCTTTTACCACACTTGTGCTTCAAAGTAGCACCATGTTCTTCATATAGAGAGTCTCTTGCGTTATCACTTTCATATACTAGTGGGAATTTTCATTATAGAACTTGGCTTGTATATTCTGATGATGGGCTTCCTCAAATGCCCGAGGTCTTCATGAGCAAGCAAGTTGGATGCACACCCACTTAGTTTTTAGTCTGAGCTTTCATACACTTATAGCTCTTAGTGCATCCGTTGCATGGCAATCCCTACTCACTCACATTGATATCTATTGATGGTCATCTCCATAGCCCGTTGATACGCCTAGTTGATGTGAGACTATCTTCTCCTTTTTGTCTTCTCCACAACCACCATTCTATTCCACCTATAGTGCTATATCCATGGCTCACGCTCATGTATTGCGTGAGGGTTGAAAATGCTGAAGCGCGTTAAAAGGTATGAACCAATTGCTCGGCTTGTCATCGGGGTTGTGCATGATGTGAATATTTTGTGTGGTGAAGATGGAGCATAGCCAGACTATATGATTTTGTAGGGATAACTTTCTTTGGCCTTGTTATTTTGAAAAGACATGATTGCTTTATTAGTGGACTTGAAGTATTATTGTTTTTATGTCAAACGATAGACTATTGCTTTGAATCACTCGTGTCTTAATATTCATGCCATGATTAGATTACATGATCAAGATTATGCTAGGTAGCATTCCACATCAAAAATTATCTTTTTTATCATTTACCTACTCGAGGATGAGCAGGAATTAAGCTTGGGATGCTGATATGTCTCCGTCGTATCTATAATTTTTGATTGTTCCATGCCAATATTATTCAACTTTCATATACTTTTGGCAACTTTTTATACTATTTTTGGGACTAACATATTGATCCAGTGCCCAGTGCCAGTTCCTGTTTGTTGCATGTTTTTTTGTTTCACGAAATATCTATACCAAACGGAGTCCAAACGGGATAAAAACTGATGGAGATTTTTTTGGAATATATATGATTTTTGGGAAGAAAAATCCACGCGAGACGATGCCCGAGGGGGCCACGAGGCAGGGGGCGCGCCCCTGACCCTCGTGGCCACCCTGTAAGGTGGTTGATGCCCTTCTTTCACTGCAAGAAAGAAAATATTCGGATAGAGATCGTGTTAAAATTTCAGCCCAATCGGAGTCACGGATCTCCGGGAATATAAGAAACGGTGAAAGGGTAGAATCTGAGAACGCAGAAACAGAGAGAGGCAGAGAGACAGATCCAATCTCGGAGGGGCTCTCGCCCCTCCCACGCCATGGAGACCATGGACCAGAGGGGAAACCCTTCTCCCATCTAGGGAGAAGGTCAAGGAAGAAGAAGAAGGGGGGCTCTCTCCCCCTCGCTTCCGATGGCGCCGGAGTGCCACCGGGGGCCATCATCATCACCGCAATCTTCACCAACAACTTCACCGCCATCATCACCAACTCTTCCCCCCTCTATGCAGCGGTGTAACCTCTCTTTTACCCGCTGTAATCTCTACTTAAACATGGTGCTCAATGCTATATATTATTTCCCAATGATATATGGCTATCCTATGATGTTTGAGTAGATTCGTTTTGTCCTATGGGCTATTTGATGATTGTGATTGGTTTGAGTTGCATGTTTTATTATTGGTGTTGTCCTATGGTGCTCTCCGTGTCGCGCAAGCGTGAGGGATCCCCGTTGTAGGGTTTGCAATATGTTCATGATTTGCTTATGGTGGGTGGCGTGAGTGACAGAAGCATATACCCGAGTAAGTAGGTTGTTTGCGTATGGGATAAAGAGGACTTGATACTTTAATGCTATGGTTGGGATTTACCTTAATGATCTTTAGTACTTGCGGATGCCTGCTAGAGTTCCAATCATAAGTGCATATGATCCAAGTAGAGAAAGTATGTTAGCTTATGCCTCTCCCTCATATAAAATTGCAACAATGATTACCGGTCTAGTTGTCGGTTACCTAGGGACAAATAACTTTCTTGTAACAAAAAGCTCTTTACTAAAACTAACTTAGTTGTGTCTTTATCTAAACAGCCCCTACTTTTTATTTACATGCTCTTTATTATCTTGCAAACCTATCCAACAACACCTACAAAATACTTCTAGTTTCATACTTGTTCTAGGTAAAGCGAACGTCAAGCGTGCGTAGAGTTGTATCAGTGGTCGATAGAACTTGAGGGGATATTTGTTCTACCTTTAGCTCCTCGTTGTTCGACACTCTTACGTATCGAAAACTGTTGCGATCCCCTATACTTGTGGGTTATCAACCTCCTAGTAATAATAGCCCCCAAGTTATATCGCTTATCGCCTAAAACCGCACATTTGAGGACACTAAGATCTGGAACACAAAGGTGGTAATGCTCGTGTTTACCATTAATGCATCTTCCTACAAAGAAAGCAAAGTAGTGTATGGCAGGAAAGTGAATGCTCCCTATGGTAGCTTGTGTGATATTTCTAGTTTCTCCAACAGTGATGCTAGCAAGGAAATCATTACATTCAGATTTATGAGGCTCACTAAGACTACCCCGTTGCGGAATTTTGCATGCATCACAAAAGTCTTCTAGGTCCATGGTATAATATTCATCATAAAGATCAAATAGGATAGTATGAGTATTACACTTAGATGAAAACTCAAACCTCCGAACGAAGGAATCGGTAAGATAATAATACTGTAAGCACTTGTCTGATAAGAAATCCTCAAGGCTAGCATTTTGTATGTACGCATAGAACTCATCCTTGAAACCCGCATGATCCATAAATTCATCCAACGATCATTCACATGGCTTCACTTGAGCTTCCCTTGGTGGTTCAGGGTCTAGTTCACGTATCGCACGCCTCGGTGCTTGCTTCCTTGAAGAACCACCTTGCTACATTCTCCTAGACATTTTTATTTCTCCGAAAAATTTCTGAAACTTTTAGTGACTCAAAATAAAAGTGAACCAAACTCAACAAAATTGATAGCAACTACTCCTACAAGTGCCTAGAGGCCATATCATGCATCAACACTACTTTGGACCATATAAATTTGACATGCAAGCTCAAGAACAAGGTCACCACAGCAGAAAAAAATATCAATGAATAAAGCACTAGAACAAAAACTAATTAGACCATTGGAGTAGTCACATATCGAAGAACAATCCCCCAAAGCAGTTTTGTGAATGGAGCTTTGAGCAGGGAGATCGAAAATGGCAGCAAGATGAGCAAGAACACGAGTTTGAGCTAAGGAGTGATTTTTTCTGGAGGAAGAAGGAGTGGATTGGTGCTGGAATAAGTGGAGGGGGCCACATGGGGCCCACAAGGTCAGGGGCGCGCCTTAGGGGGGGTGGGCGCGCCCTCCACCCTTGTGGCTAGCTGGTGAGGCCCCCTAATGTGTGTTCACTGCCAGAAATTCTTAAATATTCTATAAAAAATCATACTAAATTTTTAGAGCATTTGGAGAACTTTTATTTTCGAGACATCTTTTTATTACATGGATAATTCAGAAAACAGACAAAAAATACTAATTTTGCTTTATTTAATCTAATTTACAGAAATTAAAAGATGCGTACACAGAGTTGTGCTTTCTAGATTCATCCATCTCATGCTCATCAAAAGGAATCCATTAACAAGGTTGATCAAGTCTTATTAACAAACTTCTTCCGAATGACATGAAACCGGAGAATTTTCGAATAACACTAGGTTACCTCAGTAGAGATATGCATTTCCCCAACAATAAGAATATCATATTTCTTTTTGACAGTAGGTAGAGGGAATTCAAAACCTCCAATAGTAATAGTTGAAAATTTTCCAATAAAATTGATACTATGAACTTGAGATTGTTCCTCGGAAAGTGTATTGTATGCTCATTACCATTAACATGAAAGGTGACATTGCCTTTGTTGCAATCAATAACAGCCCCTGCAGTATTCAAAAAGGGTCTACCAAGGATGATCGACATACTGTCGTCCTCAGGAATATCAAGAATGACAAAGTCCGTTAAGATAGTAACATTTGCAACCACAACAAGTACATCCTCACAAATATCGATGGCTATATCAGTTGATTTATCAGCCATTTGCAAAGAGATTTCAGTAGGTGTCAACTTATTCAAATCGAGTCTACGATATAAAGAGAAAAGCATAACACTAACACCGGTTCCAAGATCACGTAAAGCAGTTTTAACATAGTTTCTTTTAATGGAGCATGGTATAGTTGGTACTCCTGGATCTCCAAGTTTCTTTGGTATTCCACCCTTAAAAGTGTAATTAGCAAGCATGGTGGAAATTTCAGCTTCCAGTATCTTTATTTTATTTGTAGCAATCTCTTTCATATACTTAGCATAAGGAGGCATTTTAAGCATATCAGTCAAACGCATACGCAAAAAGATAGGTCTAATCATTTTTGCAAAGCGCTCAAAATCCTCATCATCCTTTTTCTTGGATGGCTTAGGAGGAAAGGGCATGGGTTTCTGAACCCATGGTTCTCTTTCTTTACCATGTTTCCTAGCGACGAAGTCTCTCTTCTCCTAACGTTGATTCTTTGACTGTGGGTTATCAAGATCAATAGCAGGTTCTATCTCTACATCATTATCATTACTAGGTTGAGCATCAACATGAACATCATTATTAACATTATCACTAGGTTCATGTTCATCACCAGATTGTGTCTCAGCATCAGAAAAAGAAATATTGTTGGGATTCTCAGGTGTGTCTATAGCAGGGTCACTAGAAGCATGCAAAGTCCTATCAGTTTTCTTCTTCTTTCTATTACTAGGACTAGGTGCATCAGTATTAGTTCTCTGAGAATCCTGACCAAGTCTCTTAGGATGTCCCTCGGGATACAAAGGTTCCTGGGTCATTTTACCACCTCTAGTCATAACCCTAAAAACATTATCAGTATTCTTATTATTCAACTCATTAAGCAAATCATCATGTGCCTTAAGTACTTGTTCTACTTGAGTTGTAACCACGGAAGCATGTTTACTAATAAGCTTAAGATCATTAACGGTTCTACTCATATAATCACCCAAGTGGTCAAGCACGTAAGCATTACGTTTCAATTGTCTACTAACATAAGCATTGAAATTTTCTTATTTAACAATAAAATTATCAAACTCATCCAAGCATTGACTAGCAGACTTATTATGAGGAATATCACCTTCATCAAATCTACGGAGAGAGCTTACCTCTACTACCTGTGTTGGGTAATCAAGACCATGTATTTCTTCAATAGGTGGTAGATTCTTAACATCTTCAGCTTTAATACTTTTTTCTTTCATAGATTTCTTTGCCTCTTGCATATCTTCAGGACTGAGAAATAGAATACCCCTTTTCTTCGGAGTTGTCTTCGAAGTTGGTTCAGGAAGTGTCCAATCATTATCACTACTCAATATATTATTCAATAGCAATTCAGCTTGCTCAACAGTTCTTTCCCTGAAAACACAACCAGCACAACTATCCAGGTGGTCTCTCGAAGCATCGGTTAGTCCATTATAAAAGATATCAAGTATTTCATTTTTCTTGAGAGGATGATCAGGCAAAGCATTAAGTAATTGGAGAAGCCTCCCCCAAGCTTGTGGGAGACTCTCTTCTTCAATTTGCACAAAATTAAACATTTCCTTCAAAGCAGCTTGTTTCTTATGAGCAAGGAATATTTTGCAGAGAAGTAATATATCATATCATGGGAACTACGCACACAACCAGGAGCAAGAGAATTAAACCATAACTTAGCATCACCCTTTAATGAGAAAGGAAACAATTTGAGAATATAGTAATAGTGATTTTTTCCTCATGAGCAAATAGGGTGGCTATATCATTCAATTTAGTAAGATGTGTCACAACAGTTTCACATTCATAACCATGAAAAGGATCATATTCAAATTAACTAAGGATTGACGGAGAATTCATAATCCTTATCAGTAACAAAGATAGGTGAAGTAGCAAAAGCGGGATCATATTTCATTCTAGCATTCAAGGACTTCTCTTTCAGCTTAGCTAACAATTTCTTAAGATTCTCTCTATCATTGCACGCAAAGAATTCTCTAGTAGTTTCTTCATCCATAACATAACCCTCAGGCACAACAGGCAATTCATATCTAGGGGGGAATCATAATCATAAGTTTCAACAATAGCATCAGTTTCAGTAATTTCATTCTCTCTAACCCTAGCAATTTGTTCATCAAGAAATTCACCTAGTGGCATAGTATTATCAAGCAGAGAAGTAGTTTCATCATAAGCATCATGCATAACAGAAGTGGGATCATCAATAACATGCGACATATCAGAATCGATAGCAGGTGTAGGTGTCGCAAGTTTACTCAAAACAGAAGGAGAATCAAGTGCAGAGCTAGATGGCAGTTCCTTACCTCCCCTCGTAGTTGAGGGAAAAATCTTAGTTCTTTGATCTTTCAAATTCCACATAGTGATCAATAGATATAAATCCCAAGTGACTCAGAGAATAGAGCTATGCTCCCCGGCAACAGCGCCAGAAAAAGGTCTTGATAACACACAAGTATAGGGGATCGCAACAGTTTTCGAGGGTAGAGTATTCAACCCAAATTTATTGATTCGACACAAGGGGAGCCAAAGAATATTCTGAAGTATTAGCAGCTGAGTTGTCAATTCAACCACGCCAGAAAGATTTAATATCTACAATAAAGTATTTAGTAGCAAAGTAGTATAGAAGTAGCGATAACGGTGGCAAAAGTAACAGTAATAGTTTTGTAGCAATCGTAACAGTGGCAACGGAAAAGTAACTTAGCAAAGATCAATATGAAATGAGCTCGTAGGAAATGGGTCAATGATGGATAATTATGCTGGATGGCATTCATCATGCAACGGTTATAATATAGGGTGACACAGAACTAGCTCCTATTCATCAATATAATGTAGGCATGTATTCCGAATATAGTCATACATGCTTATGGAAAAGAACTTGCATGACATCTTTTGTCCTACCCTCCCGTGGCAGCGGGGTCCTATTGGAAACTAAGGATATTAAGGCCTCCTTTTAATTGAGTACCCGACCAAAGCATTAGCACTTAGTGAATACATGAACTCCTCAAACTACGGTCATCACCGGGAGTGGTCTCGACTATTGTCACTCCGGGGTTGCCGGATCATAACACGTAGTAGGTGACTATTGACTTGCAAGATAGGATCAAAAACACAAATATATTCATGAAAACATAATAGGTTCAGATCTGAAATCATGGCACTCGGGCCCTAGTGACAAGCATTAAGCATAGCAAAGCCATAGCAACATCAATCTTAGAACATAGTGGATACTAGGGATCAAACCCTAACAAAACTAACTCAATTACATGGTAAATCTCATCCAACCCATCACCATCCAGCAAGTCTACGATGGGATTACTCATGCACGGCGATGAGTGATAACCCACAAGTATAGGGGATCGCAACAGTTTTCGAGGGTAGAATATTCAACCCAAATTTGTTGATTCGACACAAGGGGAGCCAAAGAATATTCTCAAGTATTAGCAGCTGAGTTGTCAATTCAACCACACCTGAAAACTTAATATCTGCAGCAAGGTGTTTAGTAGCAAAGTAATATGATAGTGGTGATAATGGTAGCAAAAGGTAACAGTAGTAAAAGTAATGTTTTTGGTATTTTGTAGTGATGATAACAATAGCAACGGAAAAGTAAATAAGCAAAGCACAATATATGGAAAGCTCGTAGGCAATGGATCGGTGATGGAGAGTTATGCCGGATGCGGTTCATCATGTAACAGTCATAACCTAGGGTGACACAGAACTAGCTCCAGTTCATTGATATAATGTAGGCATGTATTCTGAACATAGTCATACGTGCTTATGGAAAAGAACTTACATGACATCTTTTGTCCTACCCTCCCGTGGCAGCGGGGTCCTAATGGAAACTAAGGGATATTAAGGCCTCCTTTTAATAGAGAACCGGAACAAAGCATTAACACATAGTGAATGCATGAACTCCTCAAACTACGGTCATCACCGGTAAGTATCCCGATTATTGTCACTTCGGGGTTAACGGATCATAACACATAATAGGTGACTATAGACTTGCAAGATAGGATCAAGAACACTCATATATTGATGAAAACATAATAGGTTCAGATATGAAATCATGGCACTCGGGCCCTAGTGACAAGAATTAAGCATAGCAAAGTCATAGCAACATCAATCTCAGAACATAGTGGACACTAGGGATCAAACCCTAACAAAACTAACTCGATTACATGATAGATCTCATCCAACCCATCACCGTCCATCAAGCCTATGATGGAATTACTCACGCACGGCGGTGAGTATCATGAAATTGGTGATGGAGGATGGTTGATGATGACGATGGCAACGGATTCCCCTCTCCGGAGCCCCGAACGGACTCCAGATCAGCCCTCCCGAGAGGTTTTAGGGCTTGGCGGCGGCTCTGTATCGTAAAACGCGATGATTTATTCTCCCTGATTTTTTTCTCCCCGAAACTCAATATACGGAGGTGGAGTTGGAGTCGGAGAGGCAACAGGGGGCTCACGAGGTAGGGGGCGCGCCCTAGGGGGGCAGGCGCACCCCCCACCCTCGTGGCAAGACGGTGGCCCCCCTGGCCTTCATCTTTGGTAGGTATTTTTCTTATTTTCTGAAAAGTGTCTCCGTGAAGTTTCAGGTCATTCCGAGAACGTTTGCTCCTGCACATAAATAACACTATGGTAGTTCTGCTGAAAACAGTGTCAGTCCGGATTAGTTCCATTCAAATCATGCAAGTTAGAGTCCAAAACAAGGGTAAAAGTGTTTGGAAAAGTAGATACATTGGAGATGTATCAACTCCCCCAAGCTTAAACCTTTGCTTGTCCTCAAGCAATTCAGTTGACAAACTGAAAGTGATAAAGAAAAACCTTTACAAACTCCGTTTGCTCTTGTTGTTGTAAATATGTAAAGCCAGCATTCAAGTTTTCAGCAAAGATTATAACTAACCACATTCGCAATAACGCATAGGTCTCAAGTTTACTCACATCAATAGCATAATGAACTAGCGAACCATAATAATAAAACTCGGATGACAACACTTTCTCAAAACAATCATAATATGATATAACAAGGTGGTATCTCGCTAGCCCTTTCTGAGACCGCAAAACATAAATGCAGAGCACCTTTAAAGACCAAGGACTGACTAGACATTGTAATTCATGGTAAAAGAGATCCAGTCAAGTCATACTCAATGTAAACTAACAGTAATGAATGCAAATGACAGTGGTGCTCTCCAACTGGTGCTTTTTAATAAGAGGATGATGACTCAGCATAAAAGTAAATATATAGGCCCTTCGCAGAGGGAAGCAGGGATTTGTAGAGGTGCGAGAGCTCGGTTTTGAAATATAGGTGAATAATATTTTGAGCGGTATACTTTCATTGTCAACATAACAACCAAGATATGGCGATATCTTCCATGCTACACACATTATAGGCGGTTCCCAAACATAATGGTAAAGTTTATGCTCCCCCTTCCACCACAAGCATCAATCCATGGCTTGCTCGAAACAACGAGTGCCTCCAACTAACAAGAGTCCCAGGGGGAGTTTTGTTTGCAATTATTTTGATTTAGTTTGCATAAAGCATGGGACTAGGCATCCTGGTGACCAGCCATTTATCTCGTGAGTGAGGAGCGGAGTCCACTCCTCTTGAGAATAACCCGCCTAACATGGAAGATACAGATAGCCCTAGTTGATACATGAGCTATTCGAGCATACAAAACAGGATATTTATTTGAAGGTTTAGAGTTTGGCACATACAAATTTACTTGGAACGGCAGGTAGATACCGTATATAGGTAGGTATAGTGGAGTCATGTGGAATAACTTTGGGGTTTAAGGGATTGGATGCACAAGCAGTATTCCCGCTTAGTACAGGTGAAGGCTAGCAAAAGACTGGGAAGCGACCAGCTAGAGAGCGACAACAGTCATGAACATGCATTAAAATTAATCAACATCGAATGCAAGCATGAGTAGGATATAATCCACCATGAACATAAATATCGTGAAGGCTATGTTGATTTTGTTTCAACTTCATGCCTGAACATGTGCCAAGTCAAGTCATTTAAATCATTCAGAGGAGGATACCACCCTATCATACCACATCATAACTATCTCAATAGCATGTTGGCACGCAAGGTAAACCATTATAACTCATAGATAATCAAGCATGGCACAAGAAACTATGATCTCTAATTGTCATTGCAAACATGTTTATTCACAAATAGGCTGAATCAGGAACGATGAACTAATCATATTTACAAAAACAAAAGAGGCTGAGTTCATACCAGCTTTTCTCATCTCAGTCAGTCCATCATATATCCTCATAATTGCCTTTTCACTTGCACGACCGAACGATGTGAATAATAATAATAGTGCACGTGCATTGGACTAAGCTGGAATCTGCAAGCATTCAATAAACAGGAGAAGACAAGGCAATATGGGCTCTTTTGTCAGATCAACAATAATGCATATAAGAGACACTTCAACAATTTAATTATGGTCTTCTCCTATCGACCCCCAAAGAAAAGAAAAGGAATAAAACTATTTACATGGGAAAGCTCCCAACAAGCAAAAGAAGAACAGGAAATCTTTTTGGGTTTTCTTTTTAATTACTACTACAAGCATGGAAATTAAACTGATTAAAAGCTACAACTAATTTTTTTGGTTTTTCTTAAGGTTTATTAAACACACAAGAAGAAGGCATAAAAAAGGAAAATAAACTAGCATGGATGATACAATGGAAAAGTATGAGCACCGACATCTAGCAATGAGTGTGTGAACACAAATGTAATGTCGGTGGGAAATACGTACTCCCCCAAGCTTAGGCTTTTGGCCTAGGTTGGTCTATGGCCACGGCTGGCCTGGCGGATATCCATAATAGTAGTTGGGGTCGTACTGCGATAAAGAAGAGGAAGACTTCGCTTGCCACTGGCTGACAATCATCTCCGGATCCCACTGATAATTAGACTGTCGTGAAGGATCAATTTGTGGTTCCGGCTCTGGCTCCTCAGCTGGTGCAGGGTTCTGGTAGGCGTGAATAGCCTTCAACGGAACAAGGTACGTGCCTACAGATAAATCAAACAAAGAAGGAGCAGGCAGGGTAATAGTCTCAGGATGATGTTTATTAAAGAACAATTGATATTTAAGCTCTCCTTCCCTATTCTTAACAATAAAATCATGTGCCACCATACTTTTATAATCTAGATAAACACGGGGCAGCACTTTTTCTTCCTTCTGAGCATGCCTAATAGGTATGTTAAAATGTGCAGCTAGGCGTGTAGCATAGATGCCTCCAAAGATGGGGCCCTTGGTACGGTTCAGACTTAACCGTTTGGCAATAATGCTGCCCATACTAAAAGAGTTATCACCGTATAAACTGTGGTGCAAAATAATAATATCAGGGATACTCAGGTTTCCACAGTTTCCGCGACCAATTAAGCAACGACTAGCAAATAATGCAAAGTAGCGTAAAACAGGAAAATATATGCTAGTGATTCGTGCATCGGAAACCTTCCTTGTTTCCCCTACAGTGATAGTGTCAATAAATCCCTCCACATCATCACGATGCGGTTCTTCTGTCTTGCCCCCAAAAGGGACTAAACAGATCTGACAAAAATCATAAGGTGACATCTCCTTATGCTCATCATATAAATGAAATTCTACCGTAGGTGGTGAGTTCCTAGAATGAAAATGAAAGTTTTGCACAAAGGTATTTGTGAGCAAGAGATACTGATCGCATTGGTCGTGGAGGAAAGCGGTAAGGCCTGCAATCTGAGCCAACTCATGAAAATCTTCATAAATCTCGGCTGCTCTTAAGAAATCCTTGGAAGTCCATTCACACGCCCGAACCTCCGCAGTGCGAGGCAGATTATACTTAGGCTTCGGTGCCTTTTCCTTCGAGCTTTGGCTCGATGAGCCCCTCAAAAGTCTCCTCATCATTTTCTGAAAAATTCTGAAATTTTTAGTAACTTCAAAATAAAAGTAAACCAAACTCAATAATATTGATAGCAACTACTCCTACAAGTGCCTAGGGCCTATATCATGCATCAAAACTACTTTTGACCATATAAATTTGACATGCAAGCTCAAGAACAGGGTCACCTAAGCAACACAAATTTGCAATGAATAAAGCACTAGAACAAAAACTAATTGGACCAATGGAGGAGTCACATACCAAGGAACAATCTCCCCAAGCAGTTTTGTGAGAGGTGCTTTGAGCAAGGAGATCGAAAATGGCAGCAAAACGAGTTTGGACTCGGGTTTGAGTTGGTTATTCGTGTTTGGGGGAGGAAGATAAAGTGTGTGGGTGCAGGAATAAGTGGAGGAGGGCCATCGTGGGCCCACGAGGTAGGGGGCACACCCTAGAGGGGTGGGCGCGCCCTCCACCCTCGTGGCACGGTGGTTGACCCCCCTGGTGTGTATTCAGTTCCATAAATCCTCAAATATTCTAGAAAAAAATCATATTTAATTTTCAGGGCATTTGGAGAACTTTTTATTTTCGAGGTATTTTTATATTGCACGGATAATCAGATAACAGACAGAAAAATATTTATTTTTATTTTATTTAATATAAATAATAGAAAGTAAAAGTGGGGTATAGAAGGTTTTGCCTTCTAGTTTCATCCATCTCATGATCATCAAAAGGAATCCACTAACAAGGTTGATCAAGTCTTGTTAACGAACTCATTCCGAATAACATGGAACCGGAGAAATTTCGAATAACACTATGTTACCTCAACGGGGATATGCACATCCCCAATAATAAGAATATCATAATTCTTCTTGACATTAGGAAGAGGAAATTCAAAACCTCCAAATATAATCGATGGAATTTTTCCAATAGAGTTGATACTATGAACTTGAGGTTGTTTCCTCGGAAAGTGTACCGTATGCTCATTACCATTAACATGAAAAGTGACATTGCCTTTAGTGCAATAAATAACAGCCCCTACAGTATTCAAAAAGGGTCTTCCAAGAATAATAGACATACTATCGTCCTCGGGAATATCAAGAATAACAAAGTCCGTTAAAATAGTAACATTTGCAACTACAACAGGCACATCCTCACAAATACCGACAGGTATAGCAGTCGATTTATTAGCCATTTGCAAAGATATTTTAGTAGGTGTTAACTTATTCAAATCAAGTCTACGATATAAAGAGAGAGGCATAACACTAACACCGGCTCCAAGATCACATAAAGCAGTTTTAGCATAGTTTCTTTTAATAGAGCATGGTATAGTGGGTACTCCTGGATCTCCAAGTTTCTTTGGTATTCCACCCTTAAAAGTGTAATTAGCAAGCATGGTGGAAATTTCACCTTCTGGTATCTTTCTTTTATTTGTAATAATATCTTTCATATACTTAGCATAAGGATTGGTTTTGAGCATATCAGTTAATCGCATACGCAAAAAGATAGGTCTAATCATTTTAGCAAAGCGCTCAAAATCCTCATCATCCTTTTTCTTGGATGGTTTAGGAGGAAAGGGCATGGGTTTCTGAACCCATGGCTCTCTTTCGTTACCGTGTTTCCTAGCAACAAAGTCTTTCTTATCATAACGTTAATTCTTTGATTATGGGTTATCAAGATCAACAGCAGGTTCAATTTCTATGTCATTATCATTACTAGGTTGAGCATCATTATGAACATTATCATTAACATTACCACTAGTTTCAGGTTCATTACCAGATTGTGTTTCAGCATCAGAAATAGAAATATCATTTGGATTCTCAGGTGTTTCAACAATAGGATCACTAGAAACATGCAAAGTCCTATCATTTTTCTTTTTCTTCTTTTTAGAAGAACTAGGTGCATCTATATTATTTCTCTGAGAATCTTGCTCAATTCTCTTAGGATGGCCTTCAGGATACAAAGGTCCCTGAGTCATTCTACCAGTTCTAGTAGCCATTCTAACAGCATTATCATTATTCTTACTGTTCAATTCATTGAGCAAATCATTTTGAGCTTTAAGTACTTGTTCTACTTGAGTGGTAACCATAGAAGCATGTTTACTAATAAGTTTAAGTTCACTTTTAACATTAGCCATATAATCACCCAAGTGTCCAAGCATATTTGAATTGTATTTCAATTGTCTACCAAAATAAGCATTAAAATCTTCTTGCTTAGCCATAAATTTATCAAACTCATCTAAGCATGGGCTAGCAATTTTAGTAAATGGGATTACAACTTTATCATATCTATAGAGAGAATTTACCTTTACTACCTGTGTCGGGTTATCAAGACCATGAGTTTCTTCAATAGGTAAAGGATTTGGATTATATGTTTCTTCAACAGGCGGTAAATTAAGACCATGTATTTCTTCAATAGGAGGTAAATTCTTAACATCTTCAGCTTTAATACCCTTTTCTTTCATAGATTTCTTTGCCTCTTGCATATCTTCAGGACTGAGAAAGAGAAGACCCCTCTTCTTCAGAGTTGGTTTAGAAATAGGCTCAGGAATTGGCTCCGGAGGTGTCCAATTATTTTCATTTGTCAACATATTATTCAATAGAATTTCAGCTTCATCCGGTGTTCTTTCCCTGAAAACAGAACCAGCACAACTATCCAGGTAATCTGTGGAGGCATCGGTTAGTCCATTATAAAAGATATCAAGTATTTCATTTTTCTTAAGAGGATGATCAGGCAAAGCATTAAGTAATTTGAGAAGCCTCCCCCAAGCTTGTGGGAGACTCTCTTCTTCAATTTGCACAAAATTATATATATCCCTTAAAGCATCTTGTTTCTTATGAGCAGGGAAATATTTAGCAGAGAAGTAATAAATCATATCCTGAGGACTACGCACAACCAGGATCAAGAGACTTAAACCATATCTTAGCATCACCCTTTAATGAGAACGGAAATATTTTAAGGATGTAAAAGTAGCGAGTTTTCTCATCTTTAGTGAACAAGGTAGCTATATCATTCAGTTTAGTAAGATGTGCCACAACAGTTTCAGATTCATAACCATGAAAAGGATCAGATTCAACCAAAGTAATTATATCAGGATCAACAGAGAATTCATAATCCTTATTAGTAACAAATATAGGTGAAGTAGCAAAAGCAGGGTCAGGTTTCACTCTAGCATTTAGAGATTGCTTACTCCATTTAGCTAATAATTTTTTAAGTTCAGTTCTATATCTGCAAGCTAAAATGGCTAAAGAAGCATCTTGATCAAATACATAACCCTTAGGAATAGCAAGTGGTTCTTCATCATCACTTTCATCAGTATCATCAGATTCAATATTTTCAATCTCTCTAGCCCTAGCAAGTTGTTCATCAAGAAAAGCACTAAGTGGCACAGTAGTATCAGGCATAGAGGTAGTTTCATCATAAGTATCATGCATAGCAGAAGTGGCATCATCAATAATATGCGACATATCAGAACGAATAGCAGAAGCAGGTGTAGGTGTCGCAAACTTACTCATAACAGAAGGTGAATCAAGTGCAGAGCTAGATGGCAGTTCCTTACCTCCCCTCGTAGTTGAGGGATAGATCTTGGTTTTTGGATCTCTCAAGTTCTTCATAATGATAAGCAGATATAAATCCCAAGTGACTCAAAGAATAGAGCTATGCTCCCGGTAATGGCGCCAGAAAATGGTCTTGATAACCCAAAAGTATAGGGGATCGCAACAGTTTTCTAGGGTAGAATATTCAACCCAAATTTATTGATTCAACACAAGGGGAGCCAAATAATATTCTCAAGTATTAGCAGCTAAGTTGTCAATTCAACCACACCTGGAAACTTAATATCTGCAACAAGGTGTTTAGTAGCAAAGTAATATGATAGTGGTGATGATGGTAGCAAAAGGTAACAGTAGATAGTAGTAAAAGTAATGTTTTGGTATTTTGTAGTGATGATAGCAATAGCAACAGAAAAGTAAATAAGCAAAGCACTATATATGGAAAGCTCGTAGGCAATGGATCGGTGATGGAGAATTATGCCGGATGCGGTTCATCATGTAACAGTCATAACCTAGGGTGACACAGAACTAGCTCCAGTTCATTGATATAATGTAGGAATGTATTCCGAACATAGTCATACATGCTCATGGAAAAGAACTTGCATGACATCTTTTGTCCAACATGGGTGGCAGCATAATCTCCGAATCGGTCCAGCAACCGTTTCGACATAGGCATAGTGTCGGTCTATAGGACTCTACTATTGCCGAATTGTCGGGGGTTTTTTCTTGTCAAATTTTTGATGTTTGGCTGTGTGCATCCTAGTTATGCAGAGGCCGGGTGGTACTCTAAGTGCTTTGTATCGCTTGATGCTACATTTTGAGATAATAAAAACGCCCTTTATCGAAAAAATGACATCTCTTGTCCTACCCTCCCGTGGCAGCGGGGTCCTAATGGAAACTAAGGGATATTAAGGCCTCCTTTTAATAGAGAACCGGAACAAAGCATTAACACATAGTGAATACATGAACTACTCAAACTACGGTCATCACCGGTAAGTATCCCGATTATTGTCACTTCAGGGTTAACGGATCATAACACATAATAGGTGACTATAGACTTGCAAGATAGGATCAAGAACACTCATATATTAATGAAAACATAATAGGTTCAGATATGAAATCATGGCACTCGGGCCCTAGTGACAAGAATTAAGCATAGCAAAGTCATAGCAACATCGATCTCAGAACATAGTGGACACTAGGGATCAAACCCTAACAAAACTAACTCGATTACATGATAGATCTCATTCAACCCATCACCGTCCAGCAAGCCTACGATGGAATTACTCACGCACGGCGATGAGCATCATGAAATTGGTGATGGAGGATGGTTGATGATGACGATGGCGACGGATTCCCCTCTCTGGAGCCCCGAACAGACTCCAGATCAGCCCTCCCGAGAGGTTTTAGGGCTTGGCGGCGGCTCCGTATCGTAAAACGTGATGATTTCTTCTCCCTGATTTTTTTCTCCCCGAAACTCAATATATGGAGGTGGAGTTGGAGTCGGAGAGGCAACAGGGGGCCCACGAGGTAGGGGGCGCGCCCCCACCCTCGTGGCAAGATGGTGGGCCCCCTGGCCTTCATCTTTGGCAGATATTTTTCTTATTTTCTGAAAAGCGTCTCCGTGAAGTTTCAGGTCATTCCGAGAACGTTTGCTCCTGCACATAAATAACACCATGGTAGTTTTGCTGAAAACATCATCAGTCCGGGTTAGTTCCATTCAAATCATGCAAGTTAGAGTCCAAAACAAGGGCAAAAGTGTTTGGAAAAGTAGATACGTTGGAGACGTATCAATGAGCATCATAAAATTGGTGATGGAGGATGGTTGATGATGACGATGGCGACGGATTCCCCTCTCCGGAGCCCCAAACAGACTCTAGATCTGCCCTCCCGAGAAAGAACAGGGTTTGGCGGCGGCTCTGTATTGTAAAACACGATGAATCCTTCTCTCTGATTTTTCTCCCCAAACGTGAATATATGGAGTTGGAGTTGAGGTCGGTGGAGGTCCAGGGGGGCCCACAAGGTTGGGTGGGTGCGCCCCCACCCTTGTGGCCAGGGTGTGGGCCCCCTTCGGTTGATTCTTTCGCCAGTATTTTTTATTAATTCCAAAACTTATCTCCATGAAGTTTCGGGTCATTCTAAGAACTTTTTATTCTACACAAAAATAACACCATGGCAATTCTGCTGAAAACAACGTCAGTCCGGGTTAGTTCCATTCAAATCATGCAAATTAGAGTCCAAAACAAGGGCAAAAGAGTTTGGAAAAGTAGATACGACGGAGACGTATCAGTTATCAACGGGGAACCAACCGGTTGGAACAGAGTATTGTACATATAGAGACAACCGACTTGGGATGGGGGTACCGCCCTACAGTCGCAACAGGGTCCAGTGCATTGACAACCAACTGGCTACCACGCTACCACCGCAACGGGGTCTTGTGCATCGAGCGCCAACCGGTTGGGGTGGGGGTACCGTGCTACGGCCGCGACGGGCTCCTATTCATTGAGTGCTAACCGGCTAGGGCGAGGTACCGTGCTATAGCCGTAATTGGGTTTTGGGCATTGCGAGGCAACCGACTAGGGTAGGAGTATCATGCGCGACACCAATAGGGTATTGTACATCGAGAGGAAACCAACTGGGGTGCAGGTACCGTGTGCCAATAACTGGGTAGTGTACACGTCGAGATGGCTCCTTGCAACTAGCTGGGGTCTCAACTCTAACTATCGAATGCGAGGGGCGCAACAAACCATGGGTGCTCTTCAACGTACGAGGCTTCTCGCATGGATTCAAACAGGGCCCCAACTACTGCGCACGATGCAACAGGGTCTCTACTCGCGTGTACGACTTATCGCCGCCAAGCAAGCAACATCGCTGGAGGGAGTCTCGCATCGATCGACCAGTCAGGTTCTCTGTAATGCAAAGTCTCCAACTCGATCGATCAGTACCGCGTATGGGGGGCTCCTACATTTCGCAACAGGGGGCTCTGCTCGTGCATACACCTTCTCCAATCTATCGCGCATCACCGTTGAGTACGCAGAGGCTATAGTGAGATATTTGCATCGATCGATCGGGCCTCCACCTGCTACCGCGCACGAGCATGCATCTATTGATCGACGAGGGCCTCCAACTACTACTACACACGAGCATATGAATCAATCGGGGCCTTCAACTACCCTGGGTGCAACAGACAATCGGTCGGGTACAGTAGTTCGACATGACAACGCAAACTTCGTTTAGGTAGATCCCGCCACTGGTGTTTTCCTAAATTTTTAATAAACATGATTCTTCATGCTTAGTCTTTTTGGAGCAAATATAATTTCCAGTCGATGTGTTATTTATTTGTTCTCATAATATTCTCAACTTCTTCATATTGTGAGAATATTTTGGTAATAGGTTTCAACCATCACTTTATTTCTTAATGTGTTGAGGTTCATTCAATAACATAATGCGAGGAGGGTTAAGAAGAGGACGAAAAGTAGAATAAGCAGCGACACGGATGGGGTGCCATGTTTTTTTAAACAAAAACATCATTTTTATTTACTCGAGATAATGATTACATTGTTAATAAGAAAAGACACGGTATCATTCATTGGTTTCTCAAACCAATCCCTTGTCATAGAGAATTTAACTAACCTAGCAAGTTCATGAGCAACCTTATTTACTTTCCTATTACAATGTTCAAAGACAATAAGAGGAAAATCACACGCCATAACATAACAATCATCGAATAGGACTTCCGCCGCTCCTGCTGAATGTCCTCCATTCTCCATTGTGTCAATCACTTTAATATTGTTAGTGTTAACAACAAGATGATTGCATCCCATTTTCTCTGCAAGTAATAAGCCAAGTCTTAAAACCAATGCTTCTGCTATCAAAATATCTGCACACCAATTCATCCTTCAATTTCCGCCAACAATGAACGTTCCTTTATCATCTTTAAGGACAACCCCAGCGTGCCCCTAAGCAAGTCATGATCAAAATAAGCATCGACATTCAACTTCACAAAACCCACAGGAGGTCTTCTCCATGCCTCTATTCTATTTGTTGTCTTCGGGGAGTGTGCATTAACATAGTTTGCTATTATAGCACGGGCCCCATCGAAGTTTGGTTTTCATCCTGAGACTTTCCTTCATGAACCAACTTACATCTGTCCCACCAGAAATATCAAGTTATAGCGATCAATTCGCGTACATTCTAGATGCCCAATATAGATAGTTCTTGATCTGGCATAAGAAGTAAGAACTCCAAAATTGCCTCTCCCACACGATCAATAACACATGCTTTACTTGATAGAGGCAAAGGTGTCCCGATGTTTCGATGAGATGGTGGCTATCGTTTCTGTGGGAGTCGACCTTGACGATCCGACTACGAACGTGCGAGACGTCGCGCCTTAGCAATCGCTAAACCAACTTCTGAGGGGTTATTGACCACGCCGGAGTACGATCAACCTGACCACGAGGGTCTGTTTCCTGCGAGCAAACGAAGAACAAGCAAGAAACTGAGATTGCAATCTGGATATTGTGAATATAATATGAAAGCTTTATTGATCAAGGTGGGGTTCTGTGACGTCTTGGTCTGGTCGTTGGACACAAACGAAGTACGCGAAGTTGCAGCTATGGCGAACTTTTAGTCTAAACAAAACCCAAAGTCTAAACGATGCCCTAAGGGCTCTATATATGGAGAAGAGAGGGGGAATTTCGTGGCCCTTGGTGGAGAGGTCCGAAACCAACCCTAACTCTTGTTTCCCCACATATACGGACTCTAAAAACAGCCTATACTTAAGTACTTCGAAAATACATGGGCCTGGTCCAATAATAAGGTGACGCAACACCTAGAATAGCCTCTGGACGAAATTTATGAAGTGGCATCTTGTATATTTCGTCCCATGCTTCATGCACTCATTATGGTGGCTTCAGAGTCCTGTAATCATCACTTGTAACTCCGTTCTTGTTCCCCTTGCGCATGCCATCATCTCCATGCTTGAACTTGCTCCAAGGTTCATCTTTCTTGTCCAAGCTAGGCCCTTCATTTGTAAGAAAAACAAATGTATCCAATTTAGGCGGCATCATATTCTCATGAACATTAGAATCGTTACCAAGAAACGAAAGTCCTGATAATTCAATTAGCATGCGCGAGCTCTAGTAATTGGTCCAGTATGTATAGCAGCAGGGGTTGTGGGTGTAACAATGGTATTGATGTCCTCATCATCCTCCCCTTCTTGAAATGAAGTCGTCACCGACAAAAGTTCATCGTCCTCACCCAAATAAGGCTTCAAATCTGCAATGGTAAAAGTGGGACTAACCCCAAAATCTGTAGGCAGCTCAAGTTTATATGCATTATCATTTATTTTCTCTAACACCTTAAAAGGACCATCAGCACGTGTCATTAGCTTTGATGTGCGCAAATTAGGAAATCTATCCTTACGTAAATGTAACCAAACAAGATCTCCAGGTGCAAACACAACATGTTTTCTACCCTTATCTCCAGCAAGTTTATATTTAGCATTCATACGCTCAATGTTTTCCTTAGTTAACTCATGCATTTTTAAAATCAATTCAGCACGTTCTTTAGCATCAAAATTAATCTTCTCCGAAGATGGAAGAGGCAACAAATCAATAGGTGCACGAGGTAGGAAACCATACACAATTTCAAAAGGGCAATTCTTAGTAGTAGAATGCAATGAACGATTATAAGCAAATTCAATATGAGGCAAGCATTCTTCCCACATTTTCTTGTTATTCTTCAAAACAGCCCTAAGCATAGTAGACAATGTTCTATTGACTACTTCAGTTTGTCCATCAGTGTGGGGGTGACAAGTAGTACTAAAAAGCAGTTTAGTCCCCAACTTAGCCCATAAACATCTCCAAAAGTGGCTAAGAAATTTAGTATCATGATCTGAAACAATAGTATTTGGCACACCATGCAAGCGAATAATTTCACGAAAGAACAAATCAGCAACATTAACAACATCATCGCTTTTATGACATGGTATAAAGTGTGCCATTTTCGAGAACCTATCCACGACAACAAATATGCTATCCCTCCCCTTCTTTGTTTGAGGTAAACCTAAAACAAAGTCCATAGATATATCCTCCCAAGGAACACTAGGTACAGGCAAAGGCATATATAAACCATGAGGATTGAGTCGTGACTTAGCTTTTTGACATGTAGTGCAGCGAGCAACAAAACGCTCAACATCCCGTCTCATCTTTGGCCAAAAGAAATGTGTAGCAAGTATATCCCCCGTCTTCTTGACGCCAAAGTGTCCCATTAGTCCTCCTTCATGTGCCTCCTGCAACAACAAAAGACAAACGGAGCCAGCTGGAATGCATAGCTTGTTAGCACGAAACACAAATCCATCGTTAAGAATGAACTTGTTCCAAGTTCTCCCTTCCTTACAATTCTGCAATACATCTTTAAATTCAGCATCATGCACATATTGATCTTTGATGGTCTTCAAACCAAATATTTTAAAGTCAAGTGGTGAAAGTATAGTATAACGACGAGACAATGCATCAGCAATAATATTTTCTCTACCCTTCTTGTGTTTAATGACACAAGGTAAAGTCTCAATGAATTCAACCCATTTAGCATGTCTACGGTTCAGTTTTGCTTGACTTTTAATGTGTTTCAATGATTCATGATCAGAATGTATAACAAATTCCTTGGGCCATAAATAATGTTGCCATGTTTCTAAGGTCCGAACAAGAGCATATAATTCTTTATCATAAGTAGAATAGTTCAGACTAGGCCCACTCAATTATTCAGAAAAGTATGCAACAGGTTTGCCATCTTGTAATAACACACCTCCTAATTCAATTCCACTAGCATCACATTCAAGCTCAAAAGTCTTATTAAAATTAGGAAGTTGGAGTAAAGGAGCATGTGTCAACTTATCTTTCAATACCGTGAAGTCTTCTTCCTGTGCGGTACCCCAAACAAAAGGCACATCCTTCTTTGTAAGCTCGTTGAGAGGTGCAGCAATGGTGCTGAAATCTCTCACAAAATGCCTATAGAAACCAGCAAGGCCAAGGAAACTGCTCACTTGTGTGACCGTTTTGGGCTGCGGCCAACTCTCAATAGCTTCAATATTGGCTTTATCAACTTCAATTCCTTGTGGAGTAACAACATAGCCAAGAAAAGATACTCGGTCGGTGCAAAAGGTGCACTTTCCAAGGTTACCAAACAAACGTGCATCACGTAGAGCAACAAAAACATCACATAAATGTTCCAAATGTTCCTCCAAAGATTTGCTATAAATCAATATGTCATCAAAGTAAACTACCACAAATCGTCCAATGAAAGCACGTAAAACTTCGTTCATTAACCTCATGGAAGTACTAGGTGCATTAGTTAACCCAAAAGGCATGACTAACCACTCATATAATCCAAACTTAGTTTTAAATGCTGTTTTCCATTCATCTCCCAATTTCATACGAATTTGATGGTATCCACTACGCAAATCAACTTTGGAGAATATTGTAGAGCCACTCAATTCATCAAGCATATCATCTAGCCTAGGAATAGGATGACGATAACGAATAGTAATATTATTAATGCCTCTACAATCAACGCACATACGCGACGTACCATCCTTTTTCCGCACTAAAATGATAGGAACAGCACAAGGAGTAAGGGATTCGTGTATATAACCTTTGTCGAGCAGTTCTTGTACTTGACGCATAATCTCCTTCGTCTCCTCTGGATTGGTACGGTATGGTGCACGGTTGGGTAATGATGCACCGGGAATTAAGTCAATTTGATGCTCAATCCCTCGAATAGGTGGTAATCCCGGTGGCACGTCTTGTGGAAAGACGTCAGCGAACTCCTGCAAAATGTTAGTGACAGCAAGAGGCAAAGAGGAAGGCACGTCCTCGAATGAAAATAATGCCTCTTTGCACACAAAAGCGTAGCAAACAGATTTGCTAAAATCTAGATCTTCAATATCAGATTTGGTGGCAAGTAAACATGCACTTTTCAATTTAATTTCAGAAGCAACACTAGATGGTTTATTATTAGGCTTCATTTGTTGCTCAAATTCTTTTGCCACAATCTGATTTTCACTCTTATTTTTCTCCTGTTTTGCTTTATTAGCTCTATTAAAATCATCTTTCAAAATGGAATCGGGAGTCATAGGAAGCAAAGTAATATGGCTATCCTTATGAACAAGAGTATACTGATTATTTTGACCATGGTGTACAATTTTTTTATCAAATTGCCATGGTCTACCAAGTAATAAGGAACATGCTTGCATGGGTACCACATCACAGTCAACATAATCAGCATATGTCGAGATACTAAAATGCACATGAACAATACATGTTACCTTAACTTTGCTGCTGTTGTCGAACCATTGGATGTAGTAAGGATGTGGATGTGGTCGTGTGGTGAGAGAGAGCTTCTCCACCATCTCCATGCTAGCCAAGTTGTTGCAGCTCCCTCCATCTATGATGACGTGAACAGAACGTTCCTTCACAACTCCCTTTGTATGAAATAAATTATGCCTCTGATTTTGCTCAGCTTGTGTAACCTGCACACTCAAAACACGTTGAGCAACTAAACATTCGTACCTGTCAGCATCTTCAGGAGCCATGTATTGCGTCTCATGATCAGAATCATCTCCATCGTGTTCTTCATGTGTAATAAGAGCCAAAGTCTCCTCATCATAGTCACTAGCGGACTCATACCCACTATCCTCAGTAACAATCATCACACGCTGAGATTTGCATTCTCTCGCAAAATGTCCTCATAGAGGCAAAGGTGTCCCGATGTTTCGATAAGATGGTGGCTATCATTTCTGTGGGAGTCGACCTTGACAATCCGACTACAAACGTGCGAGATGTCGCGCCTTAGCAATCGCTAAACCAACTTCCGAGGGGTTATTGACCATGCCGGAGCACGATCAACTTGACCACGAGGGTCTATTTCCTGCGAGCAAACAAAGAACAAGTAAGAAACTGAGATTGCAATCTGGATATTGCGAATATAAGATGAAAGCTTTATTGATCAAGGTGGGGTTCTGTGATGTCTTGGCCTGGTCGTTGGACAAAAACGAAGTACGCGAAGTTGCAGCTATGGCGAACTTTTAATCTAAACAAAACCCAAAGTCTAAACGATGCCCTAAGGGCGGTATATATGGAGGAGAGAGGGGGAATTTCATGGCCCTTGGTGGTGAGGTCCGAAACCAACCCTAACTCTTGTTTCCCCACACATACGGACTCTAAAAACAGCCTATACTTAAGTACTTCGAAAATACATGGGCCTGGCCCAATAATAAGGTGACGCAGCACCTAGAATAGTCTCTGGACGAAATTTATGAAGTGGCATCTTGTATATTTCGTCCCATGTTTCATGCACTCATTATGGTGGCTTCAGAGTCCTGTAATCATCACTTGTAACTCCGTTCTTGTTCCCCTTGCGCATGCCATCATCTCCATGCTTGAACTTGCTCCGAGGTTCATCTTTCTTGTCCAAGCTAGGCCCTTCATTTGTAAGCAAAACAAATGTATCCAATTTAGGCAGCATCATATTCTCATGGACATTAGAATCGTTACTAAGAAACGAAAGTACCTGATAATTCAATTGGCGTGCGCGAGCTCTAGTAATTGATCCAGTATGTATAGCAGCAGGGGCTGTGGGTGTAACAATGGTATTGATGTCCTCATCATTACTAATGGCCTCATGCAATCGCAACTTCTCCCAAATCTCTTTTGCCTTACACAGAAACAACACGTGATTCGTATCTTCTGGCCCATTCAAACATGATGGGCAGATGGACGAAACTTTCATATGTCTATTAGCAAGCGTACACGACACGGTAGGGTTCCATGCAAAATACGTCAAATGAAAAATTTTACCTTTGTTGGACAAGATAATTGCTAAATCTTACTCAAAATAGGATTGACATTTGTTCTACCATACCATTTGTGTGTTTGCAATTTCCTTTCATATTGTTTGTTTCATTCCTCCAAATAAGCCGAATAAAATGTGAACCATTTTTTGTATAGTTTCAAGCAATGAAATCCGTCATATTATGCATAAGGAGAGGAATCACAAGCATCCTTTGAGCGTCAATTGGCCACAACATTTGCCTCACTAAATTTTGATCCAAAAAATTGATGACTTGATTTATAAGATCAATAACTTTTGACACCCGCAAAAAAAAAGATCAACAACTTTTCACAGAAGATGCTCTTTTCTAGAAGTAATAAATTTTCTGTCCGCGACAGTTGAAATAGAGGGCATGGATGGAATGCCAGGTTGAAATAGAGGGCAATGGAACGAAGAAGACGCTCCGTTGCAACATACGGGCGTGTTCCCTCGATCAAAAAGAAAAATGCTACAGGGTGATTGCGGAGAAGGAAGAGACGCCCGCCAGACCTCAACCTTGCCGGGCCCTCTTTGATTCGCAGGATTTTCAAATTGTAGGAATAGGAAAAGTATAGGGTTGGAGTGGCATGCACACATGAATCCTACAGGATTAGCATGGAGTATTTGATGGCACAGAAAAAGCAAAGGAATTGTAAAAAGAGGTTGGAGTGGATGTTAGATTTCCTATGAAATGTAGTATAAAAGATTCCCTAGAAAAAATTTCTATGAGATTCAATTTTATGAATCAAAGGAGCAACATAGGAAAAATTCTTGAGGATTTCAATCCTCCAGAAATTCTATAGAATTCCTTTGAATAAAGGAGTAGTTTTAGCCGCCGCCGCCGCCGTAGAGCCCGTTCCCCCTCCCGCGGCCAGCGACCATGTCGAGTGGCCTGAACATGTCCCTAGACGACCTCATCAAGCAATCCAAGTCCAGGCCCAAAGCCAACCCCGCCTTCTCTTCCGGGCCCACCCGCCGGGCGGCGCCGTCCGCCCGAACCATGCCCTACCCGCCGTCTGCTCCCAAGGTACGCCGTCGCGTTCGCACTCCCTACCGGGCTTCAGGCCCTTCCTCCCTGCGCAAGAAACCTAACTCCACCAGCTGATGCCCGCCCATCCAGGCCGCCACCGCCGACTCTCTGTACGGTGTCTACTCCGAGCACGTTGCCGCCATGGCAACCTCCCCGCCACCGCCGGCGGTGGCCGGGCCACAGGCACTCGAGACGGGCACGAAGCTGCACATCTCCAACCTCGACTCCAGCGTCACCGTCGAGGACGTCCAGGTGCTTGCTGTTCTTCTGTTGCTATTGCTCTTAAGATTCATGCCAATACCTTATTCTTGTTGGTTGACTGTAATGTCTTAGCTATATTTTTATTCTGGGGGAAAGCCATCATGGCAATATATTCATTAGTCAAAATAGTTCCCTCCAACAAGAGGATCGTGTTGCCACAAGCTAACAAGGTATCCAACTGCATGATTAGCTAGTATATGTGCTTCACAATTATCAAACTTAACTCTAGCGCAACCACGACATAAGAAGGTGCATTCTTCATAAACTGCTGCTGTTTGGCCTATTGAATTGCTGTCTGATCGCATGGTCTCCACAACCTCCAGGCAGTCGGACTGAACAACAATACGATTAGATCCCATATCTCCTGCCAATAGCAAACCGTCCCGGAGAGCATGAGCCTCAGCCATAGGTGCAGCTTCTTGCTGCAATATCACTGTATAAGGTAACATGACCGTTGAGCACCACAAAGTCTTCTGGCAGCTTCTCCCTGCTGTGCCGAGTGATCCCACTCAGTTTCTTCCTTGATCTAGCATAGTTGAGGCACAGGGCCAGAATAGCTTGCGCGGACCGTGCCGCCACCTGTACTGATTCAATCATGGGCCACTTGCCTTCTCTCCCACCATACGTACCAAGTTGTGTTAGCTAGTAGCTTCCCCGTCCGATCTTTCGAATAAGCAAGGGCCGAGTCTGCCCTTTCATTTATCAAACTGTGAAAAACAAATATCCAATTTCTGTAATTGAAGATCCCCTGGAGCTATTTTCCAAAATTGATCTTGGGAGTGGGTATCACCAAATAAGGATGGAAGATGAGTATATTGCAAAACTACATTTTCAACTTACATGGGCCATTATGAATATATAGTAATGCCTTTTGGCCTTACTAATGCACCAGCAACCTTTCAATCCTTGATCAATTTTTTGCTGGCATCTTATCTTAGGAAATTTCTAGTAGTTTCCTTTGATGATATACACATCTACAGCTCCTCAACGGATGAGCACTTAAAACATTTAGCTGCTGTGTTTTCCATTCTCAGAAGCAACAAACTATTTGCTAAATTCAGTAAGTGTTCATTTGGACAAACTCAGGCCCTGTCATGTGGTTACTGCTGAAGGGGTGTCAACTGATCTGTTAAAATTCAGGCTATGCAGAACTGGCCTGCTCCCACCAATGTCACTGAGTTGAGGAGCTTTCTAGCGCTGACTGGGTATTAAAGGACATTCATTCAGGCTGATCCTGGGTCATGTAATTGCCGCTGAAGGTGTGTCAACTGATCCAGTTAAAATTCAGGCTGTGCAAAACTGGCCTGCTCCCACTAATGTCATTGAGTTAAGGAGTTTCTGTAGCATCCCTGTATCAACACTATGCAGATCTAGCATCTTCCACTAGCCTCCATATAATATCGATCCTAAGGTGCCCACTTCAGTCCTTCACACAACACACGCGTTGGAAACGTGCACGCCATGTGGCAGGATGGTCGGTGTCGCAACACAAAATAGCGAAATAATCCACAACAACAACATATACATATACATATACATATACATATACAACAACTTCGAAGAGTCAAATTTAACGAATGAATACAACAACGGCCTTTCGTTCAAGATACAACTCATACAACGGAAGCGAGTAGACCTTAGACATGTAAGAATACTAGTTGTCTTAAGAAGGCTTAAACTAAAGCAAAGGCGTTCATATCGCTACCCAGGCCGCGGTATGTTGGAAAACCAACTAACGCCGTCCATCATCAAACCTGCTTCCTGAATCGTTGCCGGCTGGATTGGCAGCAATCCAGGTAAAAGAGTATGGGATGATAACCAGCTAACTCATCCATCATCAAACCTGCTTTCTGAATAGCTGTCGGCTGGATTGGCGGCAATCCACGTAAAAGAGTAAATTAAGCAAGGTGAGTAGTCAGCTGTACTCGCATGACTTACCTGAGACCTACACTATTTATGCATCAGGTATCAAAGGGGGTAAGGTGTTTAGCGGCAGCAAGCACTAGCACCTATAGAGACCCGCTACATCTTGCGCTTATCAGGTACAAGGAATGAGAGCGTATAAGAACCAATTACGCTAATCGTGGTGCAACGCAACCCCACAGGCTGCATCCATACTGAGCTTCTATCCTATCGCCACACATCACAGAGCCTTGCATTCCCCTTTGGATCACCCACGAAGAAAATCCCCAAGGCACTTGGCAACTTTTATTAATTATTTGAAGTTGTGCAACTCTGTTAACTAACAATATTAAGGGTGGGCAAATTTTAGAGATTACAAGTTGAAGTTGTGCTATGATCAAGTCGACCGATTCAAGTCGTCCATAACCGCGGACACGGCTATCCGGATAGATTTATCCCTGCAGGGTTGCACCAATTTACCCACACGCATGCCTGTCAAAACCACCTGCTGGCCCATTATAGGTATGAACCGGAAGATTTGAAAGAGACACGTTGTTGCCCTAGGTATATCCAAGACCAGAAAGCCACCCGGCGAGTCAATCAAGTGTCCTACCGGCTCTCCGAGTCAGGACCCAATCGTGAGTGGGAAGCGGTCATGATTGACTGTTGCCTCGAACTGTGGTCAGCCGTCTGCCTGTCCACAATTTGTGAACCACCAGGGGTTGCAGCCCCTAACTGTGGTCAACCACCTAGTGGATCCGAATGGAAGAAACAAAAGTAAAACCAGCGTGCGTCTCCTGGAAAAGTCTACAGTTTCGAGTACCCGTGGGAGGGGGGGGGGGGATACACCACTCCCACATGTGGTTAGAGCGCTCATTCTTGAACATAAGTGATCCTGGGTCCTAGGTCGGCTCAAGTGTAACAAAACACCATGCCCTCAACATGGTCTCCCAACAGTACCTTCCTAACTTACTATCTCATATTGCACACATGACATCATCATCTGGCTTGGCGTATCTGCTCACCAAAACGCCGGGCAGCGGCGTACACTGGGTCAAAGCAGCCTTGCAGCAGCAGGAGAGACATGTCCCACGCTGCAGAATCCATCTTCACTGCGGCACTGTTTGAGTCCATTGGGGAGACAGGGTGCTTTGAATTTGGTCGGCAACGACGGTCGCCGTTGGCGGCCCTGACCTATGTGGTTCTGGCATCGGCGATGGGGGCGCCCTGCATCGTGCGTACCGTCTGAACGGGAGAGGTGGGCAGGATGGGTGGGGAAAGGCAGGACCAAGATTAGTGGCTTAACCGTGCAGGATTAGGGGTTGATCGGTGGGATTGGTGGCTTGCTGGCGCTCAACATTGGGAGACTATGCACCATTAGATCGCGTGATTAAATGGTTGAGATAGTTTGGATCTGCCCCCTTTGGTTCTTTATAGGGGTAGTAGATAAGGACATGATATTGGTGGTGGTTGATAGATTTACTAAGTATGCTCACTTTATTCCCATGAAACATCCTACTACATGAAAAGTGTGGCTAAAGCTTTCTCTCACAACATATTTACATTACTTGGCTTGCGAACTGTGATTGTGACTGATAGGCATGTAACCTGATGGTCAAACCGAAAGAGTGAATCAGTGCTTGGAAACCTATTTAAGATGCATGAGCTTTCAACAGCCAAAGAAATGAATGCGCTGTGGCTCACTTTAGCAGAGTGGTGGTACAACACCACCTTCCATACTAATCTGAAATCACACCATCCCAAGCACTTTATGGATTGTCTCCTCCTATGGTTGCTGAATCTGCTATTCTTGATTCTATATGTGAAGTGACACATTGCTTCAGAGCAGACAAGCAGCCTAGGAAATCATAAAGGGCAACTTACTAAAGGCACAACAAAGAATGAAGTGTTATGCTGATAGAAAAAGTGAGGACAAATCTTTTCAAACTTGTGATGTGGCATTTCTCAAGCCGCAGCCCTATAGACACACATCACTGAGTTTACATAAGCATGTGAAATTACTCTCAAGTTTTATGGGCCTTTCAGAGTAATTGAACAAATTGGGAATACCACATACAAACTGCTCCTACCAGAAGGGTGTCAGCTGTACCCCACATTCCATGTCAGCCAGCTCAAGACACACCTTGGACCTCAGGTCATTCCCTCTCCTCATGTCCCATTAGTGAATGTTGATGGCGTAATACAGATGGAGCCTGAAGCTGTGCTAGGGAGAAAGCTCATTCACAGGCCACAGGTTGCAATCAGCATCTCAGTTGTTCGCTGGCTGATAAAATGGGCCAATCTACCGGTGGAAGCAGCAACATGGGAAGATTCGGCGTTTGTCCAGAAGGTTTTTCCATCTTTCCAGCCTTGAGGACAAGTACTGTCTCAGCTGGGGGGAATTGTCAGGCCCTGTTCTGAAGTTAACTGAAGATATCCACTTCTATTCGAATTGTCAGGCCCCGTTCTGAAGTTAACTGAAGATATCCACTTCTATTGTTCCCTTGCTTGGTAGCTTGTTTTTCACGTTGATCTTTGATCCATCGGCTGATGACGCACGACACCGCTTCGCCAATGGGCCGCTTCCTTAACCATTGATCGACCATCCGAAGCACCAAGCCCTTGGTGTCGCTGTTGATCGTCCGACAATGGCCCACTTGCTTTAATTCCTGTTGCTCTACTTTTCACTTGCTCCCGCACTGTAGTGGCTATAAAGCCCTCTCCTCGTTCATTTTCGGTTACGCTTTTGTAATTGGGTTAAACCCTAGCCGCCTGTGGCGTGCTGTACCTACCTTCTTCCTTTCCATGTAACAGAAACCCAGATCTAAGCGGCTTAATCCTGCTTGTTCTTTGAATTTCATACAAATTTTCAGTGTTAGAGTAGTTCAGGTCTTGACCATCTGTTAATAATTTTAGTGTGAAGTGTTCCTTGAGAGACCATCTCTTAATCTCCATGATTATTGGTCCACAGATTTCATAATTCCATGTGACAGATTGAGCTCATGTACTCCCTCCAAACGAGTTCTGATCACCACGGAAGAATATGATCATGCTTTCCAGTCTTTGATAAATAATATATTTAAAATAGAGTGTTACTATTCTGCAACCGGTTGCATAATACTTATTCTACAGCTAGTTTTGCACTGCCTTCCAATAACAATGTGTCCTGCCTTAGTTCTCAAAAAAACAATGTGTCCTGCCTTGACTCGATCTATTGTACTGCCTCTACAGTCAGGTTATGGAGGTTGTAGAATAGTAAACCTATATATTTGAATATATAGAGTGGGTCACACAAAGATTGTACAAACAGATTGATCACAAATAGCAATTATATTTTTGCGAGTTTTACCATGCATGTTTATATTGTTTTTTTTCCGAGAAAACGCAAGAGAGTTTGCGTTTCATTTCATTGAACAGGAAGAGAACAGCAGTACAGGTACAACCTCCCAAGAGGAGGGACACACGCACACACATCATCGTCCTCACCAAACGAGCAGGCGAGGAGGTGCTACCAACTACAGACTGCAACTACGAAAGGTCTAGCCTTGTCCAGCCTCCAACCATGAACGGCGAGGTAGCTAGACTCAGAGCCTCAAGGCCGCGTCACAGCCGTTGCCAGGCGCCTCCAAAGAAGACCGCATCTCCAGGGCTGTCCAGGCCAACGTACCTTCCACCCATAAGTGCCTAAGAGACGGCAGGTGGATGGCAGGACCCAACCAGGACTAGTGAAGCCATCGTCTTGGACATGCCGGCGCCGGCGTACATAGCGCCCCGGACGCCCACACTCTATGCTGAAGCCCTCATCACAGCATCGCATTACCATCAAGCCTTGCCGGAAGACCGGGGAGGCCACCATCTCCAGCTGCTGCATCGGGGACTCCAAGTGCGACCCAAGCAACACCTTCAAGAAGGGGATGGCGCTGAGGCGCAACCGCTGCCTTGTCCAATGAACTGGACCAAGGGTTTCCCCCGGTGCTCAAGGAGAGGGTCAGTCCGGGCCATGACAGCGCCTCCATGGAGGTTACGGCACCCTTAGGCGTCGCTGTTGTCAGCGCAGGCCATCGCCGCGCAGGGATTTCGCCCCGGCCCAAGACCAGAACCCCAAATACCGCCGAAGCAGAGCAGACAGGAGGCGGGGAAGCAGACCGCCGGAGAGGACCATCAGCACCGAGAAGGAAACCACGTGTCGTCACCGTCGATGTAGGGAAGCACCGGCCAGCGCAGAGCAGCAGCCGTCGGATGGCTGCCAAACTAGGCCAGCCACCGCAGGGGGTCGCGTCGAGCAGGGGTAGTGGCGCCGTCGCGGGGACCTGCCACCTGCACCTTGCTGCCGCCGACCATGGCCGCTGCCGCGGTGACCCGCAGCCTCCGCCACCTGGATCCGCCGGGGCACAGCCAAGCAGCCGCAGCCGCAGCCGCGCACCCAAAGGGTCGCGCTGCGCCGCCCGCGTGCTCGCCACGCCAGGTCCAGAGGCCCGACCCTTTGGATCTGGGGCCGCCGTCGCGAAACCCTAGGTCCGGAGCAGCACGGCTCCGTCAGCCTCGTCGAGCCCAACGCTCGAGGGGGGAGGCAGCCTGGGAGCGAAGTCCCGCCGCCGCCGGATCCGCCAGGGCTTTGCTCGGCGGGGAGCACCGGCGGCGGCAGGGGAAGGGGGAGGAGGAGGAGAGGGAGCGCTCGAGGCTGCGTCGCCTCCCGAGTCGCCCGTGGGGAGGGCGACGCGGGGGAGGGGGGGGAGGGGGGGGGGCTTAGTTCCATGTTTATATTGTGATAAAAACTACGGGCCCAACTGCAACATGGATGTTATAAAAGTTGAGTCACTCTGAACCACTTAATGAAATCGTTGCACTTTGAACCATGCATACTTGTACCATTATGTAGCATTGAACCATGTTCGGTGTGACCACATAGGCCTGATTAGTTGCGAGTCAGTGCGGTAATGTCCATTCTAAACATGGCCATTGTGAATTTGTGATATATTTATACAAATATCGTACTTCCAATTTATTTATTATTTATTTTGTCCTTCAAAGTAACCCAAGTCCCATAATACATGGCCCAGAGTGAAATTACTCATCATGAGAAGTAAAGAAGTATTATGAATTTGTGACCAAAGCAGACAACACGTAACTCTACATTTGTTTTAAGCACATAACTTAATTGTTATGTGATTGTAGCCGATGGGCTTTGTTTTTTCTTTATCTTGTCAGGAACTCTTTTCAGAGATTGGTGAGCTCAAACGTTATTCTGTTAACTACGATAAGGATGGGAAGTCTCAGGTAGATTGTTGAGCAATGTCTTCTCCAAGTATCATATATCATCTGTAGTTTCTACACCACAGATCTTTCTTGACTCTTTTCCTGTTAGGGAAGTGCGGAAGTTGTCTTTGCAAGAAAAGTAGATGCTTTGGATGCTATTGAGAGATATAATGGTGTTCTGCTTGATGGGAAGCCAATGAAGATAGAGCTCATTGGAAATAAGACCGAGCCACACCCAACAGAACCTTTGATGTACAACGGCACTTCTTCTAACTACAATGCAACTCCAAACAGGTTAGTCTTTTTAATTAAATTTCTTATGTATGGTTTAATCACTGTCAAAGAATGGGATATCCTTTTCGCTCATATAAGGACATTCTCTTACACTACACCTGTTGATGTTTTTCTAATCCTTTGAAGCAATCTGTCATTTTTAATGCATCAAATTGGTTAAGTTGTGTCCTGTCAGGACAGGAATTCTTCAGACAACAGTTAGAAACAGCACAGTGCCGTTTCATTTGCCAGCGCGCATTACAACCGTCGATCGAAGATCCTACGGCTCCAGCGAGCGTGCCGTTTCGCTCTCAAGTCACCGCTCGCAACCGTTGATCTCCAGATGAACGGCTGCAGTAGTTTTCTTCCTTTAAACTTTACTGCATGCTCTGTAATTGCTGAACCTGTCACTTTCTTGCTTTTCACCTGCTCGAACCCCTTTTTAAACCCTCCTTCGGCTTGTGGAGAGGGCATTCTGGATGTGTCTGGGCTTGGCCCTAAAGCCGCCGTGTTCCGGCTGGCGAACCCTAGTTTTGTGGCTCAGATCCACCAGCAATCGATTCCTTAAAATTCCCCAAAATTGTGTCGATTTCAGTTGCGTTCGCTGAATTTTGTGACAGTTCTTAGTTCGGTCCTGTCATGTCCTGAACCTAACATCTGGCCAAATGGAAGAGCAGCAGAGTTTGGAAACGTAGAAATTTAGATTCCAGTACACTTGTTTATGTTTGTCAATGTTTTAAATTGTTTCGTTGGTAACACTTCTGATCATTATTCTCCGTGATCGTGTAGCCACAGTGAGTAGGTGCCCCTACCGCTGCTGCATGATAGCATTCACAGAGCTAGGTTGTTCAGTCTAAATTATCTAATAACGTGGTGATGATTGCAATCTGTAACATAGGGCTTTTGTTTGTGAAGCAGCACAGGGTTGTGGAGGAGCAACTCCACCTTACTGCTACAAAGTGTACAGCACAAGAGTTGAAGGAACTACTTCAACGTGCTGCACTAGATATCACTCTAGAGGCGAATGTAGGCCAATATGGCAGCTGGAGTTCAATCCAGAACTCCTAGAGCACAAGATCTACTCCAAGATCTTAGATAAAAACACCAAGTTGTATTATAGGTAGTGGGGTATATAGTTTGGTTACAAAGTAGAGGTGAGGACCTCTATTTATAGGGCTTTGGGAAGCCTTTAGATACTTCTACTTATAGCTGGACACTCTAGAAAACATTATTTAAGATTCACCATTTCTACTCATAGCTACTCACAACTAGAGGACTCTAGAAAATATTAGGTAGGGTAGAAAAGAAAAGAAATACTACACTAGAGTGGAAGCATCTAGAAGAAGTAGCCAAACAAATCTGACATACGATTTGTTTTTTCTTTTTCCTCATCTAGTGTTCCTCATCATTCTCCCCTAGTTGTTTGGAACTTGCCCTCGAGTTATCTTCATAGAGCGCTTCTTCTGGATGGTAGAGAGTCAAGTCCGAAACATTGGAAGTGTTGGATAAGTTTCTCTTTAACACCTAAACCCTAAACCCTAAACCCTAAACCCTAAGCGTTATCATTTACATTCCTCACGATAGAGAAGGGTCCATTAAGGGTCCATACCTTCGCTGCCTAAGTTTCTCTTTAACACCTAAAGGTAGCCTCTTTTTTCGGAGGTATACCATCACCTTATCACCAACTTGGAATGATTTTGGTATCCTTTTGCAGTCAGCAAGTTGTTTATATTTCTGATTTTGTGCTTCCAGAACACCATGAATCTTTTCAAATAACTTAGTGTAATTATCAGCAAAGGACAATGCTGATTTTGAGTTTCCCCTTGATGGTAGCTTCACCAGGTCCACCACATGTGTTGGAACTTTAGTGTAGACAATGGAAAAAGGGCTCCTTCCTTTGGATCTATGCTTGGAGTTATTGTAGGAGAACTCTGCAAGAGATAAAGCCAAATCCCATTGTCCCTTTCTTTCTCCACAAATGCAACAGATCAGATTACCCAAAAACTTGTTCACCACTTTCGTTTGTCCATCTATTTGTGGATGAGCAGTGCTAGAAAATTTCAATTCAGTGTTGAATTGCTTCCACAAAGTGAGCCAAAATGCAACAAGAAACTTGCTATCACGGTCTGAGACGATGGACCTTGGTACTCCATGAAGTCTGACCACTTCTCGAAAGAACAGATTTGCCACATGATGAGCATCTGTTGTCTTGCGACATGGGATGAAATGAGCCATCTTAGAGAATCTATCCACGACTAGTCCACGACCACAAACACAACATCACTCCCTCGCCGTGTTCTTGGCAAGCCTAAGACGAAGTCCATAGAGATGTCCTCCCATGGAGTGACAGGAACAGGCAAAGGCATGCATAACCCTGTGTTCTGGACTTGGCCTTTGCAGGTTTGACATATAGGGCATCACTGAACAAACTTTCCAGCATCTCTCTTTAGTTGTGGCCAAAAGTAGCGAGCTTCCAGGTTAGCGGTAGTCTTGTCCCGTCCAACATGGCCAAGATCATTTGAATGGAGTTCTCTATTTAGTTTGTCACGCAGAGAACTCCTTGGGATGCACAAACGATCATTTTTGAAGACATAGCCATCTTGCACCAAATAGTCATCACCTAATGGCTAGCCTTGACGTGCTTCACCCAAACATGGCCAAAGTCATCATCATCCTCATACAACTCCTTTATTTGATCCATGCCTGGAAGTTCAGCCTCAAAAGAAGTCAAGAGGCTTGCACGATGACTCAAAGCATCGGCCACTCGGTTAGTTGTCCCAGATTTATGAACAATGAGATAGTTAAACCTCTCCAGGTATGCTGCCCATCTTGCTAGTATGCGGTCAAAATGTTTTTGATTTCTAGAATGCTTCAAGGATTGATGGTCACTATAAACAATGAACTCTTTAGGCAGCAAGTAGACTTCCCAAGTTTTCAAAGCTCTAAAAACGGCATACAATTCTTGTTGATAGGCACTCTGTTTCTGTCTAGCTTCGCTTAACTTCTCACTAAAGAAAGCAACGGGCTTCCTTTCGTGAGATAGAACAGCTCCAATGCCTACTCCACTTGCATCACACTCCAACTCAAAAGTCTTCTTGAAATCAGGTAGCACCAAGACGGGAGCTTGTTAGAGTTTTTGCTTGATCTCATTGAAACTAGCTTCAGCCGCTTCTGCCATTGGAACTTTCCTTTCTTCAGGCACTCGGTAATTGGTGCCATGATAGTGCTGAAATTCTTCACAAATCGTCTATAGAAAGTTGCAAGGCCATGAAAACTTCTTACCTCAGAAATGGTCTTTGGAGTTGGCCATTCTCGGATTGCTTCAACCTTGGAATCATCAACATGAATACCGTCACATGTTATGACGAATCCTATGAAAAGATGTTGTGTTTGCAGGAAAACACATTTCTTCAAGTTGACGTAGAGCTCATTTTCCCTTAGTACTTCTAGCACCTTCCGGATGTGATCAAAGTGTTCATCCTCATCCTTGCTAGATCAAGATGTCATCGAAATGGACCACAACAAAGTGGGATAAGAAGGGTCAAAAGACTTGATTCATCAAGTGCATAAAGGTACTTGGTGCACTTGAGAGTCCAAATGGCATGACCAGCCATTCAAACAACCCATCCTTTGTCTTGAAGGCTGTTTTCCATTCATCCCCGAGTCTGATACGGATTTGATGATATCCGCTTCTTAAATCTAGCTTTGTGAACACTCTTGCTCCACTAAGCTTACCCAACATATCATCCATACGGTGAATAGGGAATCTATACCTTACAGTGATCTTGTTAATGGCTCTACTATCGGTACACATGCACCAAGATCCATCTTTCTTTGGCGTGAGCAGGGCTGGTACAACACATGGGCTAATACTTTCTCGAATGTGCCCCTTCCGCAGCAATTCCTCCACTTTCTCCTTCAATATATCATGCTCTTTTGGGCTCATTCGATAGTGTGGAAGATTAGGAAGACTTGCTCCCGGAATTAAGCCAATTCTATGTTGAATTCCTCTCATCGGTGGCAGACCTTGTGGCTCTCCTGGTATGTGCAACACACAAATCTGTCTCCTTCAAGTCTTCCATAAACTCATGAGAGGTGTGGGAGATAGTTAACATAGTTATTCTCTCCTCCTTAGAGGTATTACCTTCAGTTTTGTTTGGTAGAATAATGATCTTTCTCCTGTTCCAAATGAAAAGAGTAAGAATTTTCCTTGCCCTTGTGTGTAGTATCCACATCAAATTGCCAAGGTCTCCCAAGAAGAACATGGCTGGCATCCATATCAACTACGTCACACAACACGTTTGGGCGATAATGCTTTCCCAAAGAAAGTGGCAGGTTGCATTGTTTGGTGATTCTCATATTCACTCCTTTCTTGATCCATCCAATAGTGTAGGGATTTGGATGATCATGGGTTTCAAGCTTTAAATGGTTCACCAACTTCTGGGAGATAAGATTATCGCAACTGCAACTATCAATCACTAATTTGCATATCTTGCCATTCATCGTGCATTTGCTCTCAAATATTTTCTTCCGTTGTGTGTCGTCAGGCTGTGGTGTGGAACATAGGAGACGCTGAATCACACATACCACCTCCACACCTTCTTGACAAACCTCTTGTCCCTCTACATCTTCAGATTCGTATTCTTCCTCATCGTCTTCACCATCATGGATAGTTGTGTTAACAAATTTTCTTAGTGGGCAACCGCTGGATATGTGTCCCTCTTTACCACATTTATAGCACTTCGTGCCTTCATTTGCCTTACCCTTGCCTCTAGTTTGCTTCGAGATGGGTCGTTTTGCCTTTGGTGGAGTGGTCTTTTCTTCCACTCCATTAGTGTGATCCCTAGACGAGCCTTCAGTATGAGGATATGGAGCCATAGTTGTCTTTCTCATCCTCACAAACCTCTCGGCCTTCAAGGCTAGGGCTTGTGCTTGATTAATGGACCAGATTTGTTGCATCATCAATCGATCTTGAATAGCATCATCGAGACCATTGATGTACCTTGCAACTTGTTGATCTTCAGCAAGGTTGCACCTCACTTGTAGCCTTAGAAACTCTTCCGTGTAATCTGAAACAGTCTTATTTCCTTGAGCACAATTTTGGAATTGGATAAATAGGATCTGGTCATAATCAGCAGGTAAAAATCTCCCTTTCAAAAGACTTTTCAATTGTCGCCAAGTTCTCACACGAGGTTCTCCTCTCAGCCTGCGTTCTTCTTGAACGCGATACCACCATGCACCGGCTCCTCCTTTCAGCTTGTAAGCGACCAAAGGAACTCTACGATCTTCCGGAACCTCTATGACCTCAAAGAAAGTCTCCACTTCATATAACCAGTCAAGGCACCCTTCAATATCAACATTTCCATTAGAAGTTGGGATTTCAGCTTTTACCTTGTATGTATCCCTTGCATATGTAGGGTTGGGTACTCTCCGATATGCATAGAGATCAGGCTCTTCAAGGGCATCATCATATTCTTCACCTTCAGGAGCTTCAACATAAATTGGCCTTCTTGAATTACGTTGGACTGCACGTTGAAATGCTCCAACCTTGAGGGAGATTTCAACCGTGTGTTTCGCTTTGATAGTGTCGGAGTCACTAAGCTATTGGACCTTGTATGGATGAGGATGGCGCTTCTTTTTAAGATGCAACTTGGAGCATAGTTATTCACTTGCCAAATTGTGCCAACTACCACCATCAATGATGTCCTTGATGGATCTTCCTTGGATTCCTTCTTTGATGTGGAAGATATGGCATCTTTGATCATCGTCATTTGTTGTTGAAGTTTCGAGATCTTGGAGACGACTCTTGTGGGACTTGAGTCGTTGTCATAAAAGACTTGATCATCTTTAGCTTCATTGACTTGTCGGTGTCGAGCAACATGATCCAATGGTTCCAGTTCTCCTTCACTATAAGATTCGTACTCTTCATCGGCATTGAGGATCATAGTGCCTCTTTTAGGATGACATCAAGATAGCAAGGTGAAACGTCAAGTTCAAGATGGCATCAATGGAGTACTTGATGACACCAATGGAGTAGGATGACATGAAATAGCTATCTTGCCTCTTGTAGGATGACATGTCATCTTGGTTGGAAATCCGCTATCTTGTTGTATGGTTGGATATCACAAATGAGGATAGAGACGCTAGCTTGATTGCACATAGAGGGCAAGGATTCGACCACTTGACTACTACTCTACTACTGCCAGAACTTCATGTTTTCCTACGAGTATCCTTGGCACTTGTATTTCTATTGCTCTTTGTACCTTTTGCTAACAAGCTTCTTCTTTCTCTTTTTTGTGATACTTTTCTTCCTTTTGCCTTTCCTCTTTGAGCCAAGATCAACAGTACAAGAATATTGCCATCAAGATAATGTGAGGATAGAAAGCACACCTCTGATCAATGAAATAAAAAAGTCGTGTAAGGCAAGTGATTGATACCCGACAATACTCCATAAGCTAGTCTCGGTAGGTTCAAGGTAATTGCAAAAGATGGAATGGCTCACAAGGTGGCAAAGTTGTGTGACGAAATGATATACCTCGTCGACACCTCTACTGTTATAAAATTGGAGGAGACCGACCTTGCTTCCTTTAAAGGTGTCAAAAGGATGGATGGATCGTCGTCATAGGCGAGCTTAGTGGTAGATGGGGCGGTGTAGGGTTACTTGTGCTTGTCGAAGAAGCCCTTGGTCCGAAGCCGTCGAAGATGCCTTCCACTCGTTGTAGCCGTCACCGTGCGCTCCTGGGTGAAGTCGGACACGAAGTTGGAATGTTCGACAAGTCGGATAATCTGACTTTGTCTCGGCAGCTACTCGTCAAATCGAGGAAGAACTCGAAATTGGAGGGAGAAAAGGAAAATTTTGGGGGAAAATTGGCTAGAGAAAAACAAATCAGAGGTAGATTGACTCGCACAACACCGGATCCATGGATCAAATCCAACCAAAACATCACTAGAAACAACAAATTGCTCGAAATCGGGTGAGGATATTTTTATGGGGATTTTTGTAATTGGGAAGAATAAAACAAATTAGGCTATAAATACGAGGGGGTGGGGTTCCAATTCGTGGCAACATTGCTCATGATACCAAACGATATGGGGCAAGTGTGGCTCGGTCTTCATGAATTGAAGGTGGATTGAGAGGGTACAAGTGCAAATCATGGGAAAAACAAGAGGAAAACACTCAATAGGACAAGATCCACTCCAATTAGCCTAAAATCCTAGGTCAATACAAGAGGCACATCTTAGATCCACAAAAAACATTGGAAAGTAGAGGAAACAAGGGTAGTTCTTCCCCAATCTCTAGGAGGTATGGAGGGCTTGAGAGATATTCCCCCCCAAATCTCTATGAGAGATGGAGGCCTTGGAATCCAAGGGATTCTTCCCCAGTGAGGAGGACTTGAACCTCTAAGAGGAGATGGATTGAGCAAGTCTCTCTCAAGTTTTTAGTTTATGCTTTGCTAACCCTAGAATGGAGGAGTACGGTTTATATAGTCTATACAAAGAGGGAAAGGTACACGGGTACGTGCCCCCTTACACTGAGCGCAGGCATGTCGGATGGTCCGACATAATCAAATATAATCTGAACATGTCAGACAATCCGGCCTTTGTCCGACATGATCCAGCGAGGCTTGGTAAGTCGGACATAAGGTCAGATTATTTGACATGTCGGATGTTATGTTAGATAAATTATGTCGGACTATCTGACTTCATTCAGAGAGCTCGGTTAAGTCGGACATTGGGTTGGACCCCAAGTCAGATAGTCCGACTTTTCTGTTGTTGGCTGGTTGGCCCCCTAGGTAGGTACTCTTTGCTCTTCAAGTCCCGTCTTCTTCGTAGCCTGTCCTTCATTCCTTGCCTTTCCATGCTCGATTTCATCGCACCTAACTACACATAGCGTTCCTCCTTGAGGTAGAAGTCATGTCTCACATGCAAGTATAGGGAGCTCGTATAGGAAGGATGTCACCTTGGGTGCTGCACGTGCCCTTGTCAATGGTCCACTTGAAGCTTGTGGCGTTTGATGGGTTCATGGTGATGTCCATAAGATGCTTTGCATCAGGTCCATCAGGTTCCTTGTTCTTTGCGTGGAGCCTGGCGCTGCTGGGGCCACGCCCATGCAGGCCACAGAGGCGATGGGTTTTGAGTGCAATAACGAGTGTGCTCTTGATTCCCTCATGGACTGGCATCATGAAATGACTATTTGTAAGAAAGTTAACCTATATGTTGGGACAGAGGTTTTTTATGATTTTGACCTTGGACAGTTGCATCTACTCGGTAGTCCAGAGGCTGTTTCACCGCACATAAATGAAGTTTGAACGTGAGTTTTCTGCACCTGAAGAATTCTGATTATGGACTTAAGGGTTGTGGCTCCTCATTTGGATTTGCAAAACTGATTCCAGCCACATGCCTGTAGATACTGACCCACTTGTACATTTTCTAGAGTATTAACATGCACAGCCTATCATATTACAAAATGCATTCTATTGTTTGTGGGACACCAGATGTCAACCACATTCTGTAGCCTGCATGTCAACTGGCATAGATTTGGCTCTGCAGGCCTTTTGAGCAGTGAATGTAAAACCAGCTTTATTTTTGGCAGGCCTTTTGAGCAGTGAATGTAAAACCAGCTTTATTTTTGGCAGGCCTTTTTACACCACACATTCATTAGTTTGGTACTCCTTTTGCAGTTTGCTTCAGAGAGGTGACCAGAGAGGGCCATTTCATGGTAATGGTCGTTCTGGAGGCAGTGGTCAGGGCGGTGCTGGCAAAAGAGGAATGTTTCAAGGCAACGTTCGTCCTGGAAACACTGTCCAGGACGGTGGTGGGCGGGGACAGGGCAGAGCCAGAGGGCATGATCGCAGCCGAGTTCCGGCCTCTGCTGCGGATCTTGATGCTGAACTGGAGCAGTATCATGCAGCAGCAGTGAAGCAAAAATGAGGCTCTGATGTACTCCGTATATTTTATACTCCCTCCGTCCATATATAAGTGACGTGGTTTTAGTCCAAATTTAAACTAAAACCACTTCACTTATTTATGAACGGAGGGAGTATATATATAGATTGTTGCATTATTAGTTTTCTGCTTTTAGTCGTCAGGTACCATGTTGAGAAAAGTTGGAAGGCATTAATTCGACATTTACATCTGCTGTGCTTTTGATATCCCTACTCCGTGCTGGATATGTCGTATTACCTAATTTTGAAACAGGGGTGTTCTCTTGGGGTTTATTTGGATAATAAGATTACAAAGAACTAGTTCTTGTTAAATTCAATTTCTAACTGAATCTTGGATATGTCGTATCATCTTGTTTGGATTGTCTAATTGAATCTCTAGATAAAAAAAACCGAGTTCTGCAAAAAGATCCGTCTAAGGCTCATTGAGATGAGACTTTGTTATGTCACATCTAAGTGATAGCATCTCCCTTTGTGTGGTCCCTTTTTCCTATGCAGCACACCTTTTTTAGCTTGTTCTGTTCTTGTATTTTTGTTTTTGTTTCTTTTTTTTAGCAACTGTTTTTGTTTCTTGTAGATGTGCTGTTTCTGTCTGGATCGATGCAGCATTTGTTGGGCTGGGCTTTTTAGTTTTTTTTACTTTGTATTTGGGCATTTTCATTTCTATTGAATTTCTTCTAGCTGACGGCTTTGCTTTGTGTTGTTTTTTGACAGGCCTGGCCAAAAGAAAAGGCAGACTATATTTACACATATCCGGATAAAAAGAATATAAAAATACTGAATGGATAAAATCACCAAAAAGAGCATGCTGGTAAAAAACACAATGAACAATAATAATACTCCCTCTAAAGTCGTATTGAAGTCTGAGACACTTTGGGATCAAGGGAACGGAGGGAGTAATAATTTAAGACGTGTTTAAAATGAAAAAATATATATATTTCTTTTAAAGTTATATTAAATTGAGACATTTATTTTTGGGATGGAGGGAACGTGTTTGGTTGCCTGCTGAAATTGCAACTAATTCTTGAGTGTTTTTGGTAATTCATAATAACACATATCTTATTGAGTTAATATCCATTCAAGTTAAAGATTTTAGGATGTTCAATGATTGGCATGGCAAGGATTATTGATTGTGGACCCCTCAAAATACTAAAGACATGAATTGATAAAAGCTCAAGACTTAATATTTTTTGGTTAAGTGACCTAAGATCACATTGAGTCCATAAGAAAGCCAACATTATTAAAAGGGCATTAGGTTTTGATTATGATCTACTTGCTCAAGTGCTTAATGATATTGCTTCAAAACCCTTAACCACTTTCTCTATCCAAATATGTCCAAAACCCTACATTCCAACTCGGCCCCATCGAAATTTCTCCATCCAGACCTACTGAGTTCATCTGGACACTGCCTCTGCCAAACCCTAACAAATCGGAGTCACTGATATGGTTCTCGGTCCCACCGGTTTGCCCTGCCCAACCTTCTGTAACCAGTTGCAATTATTTCGGTCTCACCGAGTTTTGCAACCGATCCCACCGAGATGGCTTGTCAAATCTTTTGTAACTTGTTGCAATTATTTCGGTCCCACCAAGTTTTGCAATCGGTCCCAACGAGAGGGCGTGCCAACCTTTCTGTTGCCTTATTGCTTCACTTCGGTCCTACTGAGTTGATGCAATCGGTGCCACCGAAACGAGGTTTGCCCTAACCATTGCACATCGATTCATCCGAGTTGTTACCTGTTGGTCCCATCGAGACCTCCAACGTTTATATCTTTTACACAGGTCGGTGCCACCGAGATCTCTGATCGGTACCATCGAGTTGGGTCGAAAGTGTGTAACAGTTGGATTTCGTGTGGAGGCTATTTATACTCCTCCACCCCCTCTTACTTAGTAAGATAGCCACCAGAACATGCCTACACTTCCACTACTCATTTTTTGAGAGAGAACCACCTACTCGTGTGTTGAGATCAAGAGGTTCCATTCCTACCATTTGAACCTTGATTTCTAGCCTTTCCCAAGTTGCTTTTCACTCAAATCCTTCTTCCATCATTGCTAAACCTGAGAGAGAGAGAGAGAGAGAGAGAGTTGAGTGTTGGGGAGACTATCATTTGAAGCACAAGAGCAAGGAGTTCATCATCAACACACCGTCTATTACCTTTTGGAGAGTGGTGTCTCCTAGATTGGTTATGTGTCGCTTGGGAGCCTCCAATGTGATATGGAGTTGAACCAAGAAGTTTGTAAGGGCAATGAGATCGCCTACTTCGTGAGGATATACATGAGTGAGGCAAGTCCTTCGTGGATGATGGCCATGATGGGATAGACAAGGTTACTTCTTCGTGGACCCTTCGTGGTGGAGCCCTCCGTGGAATCGCGCAGCCGTTCCCCTTCGTGGGTTGAAGTCTGCATCAACGTGGACATACGATAGCATCACCTATCGGAACCACGCCAAAAATCACCGTGTCCCCATTGCGTTTGCCTTCTCCAAACCCTTTCCTTTACTTACATGTGCATGTCTTACTTTCCGCTGCCATACTCTTAGAATTGCATGTGTAGGGTGTTGCTTGATTTGTCATAATTGCTAAAATTTGCCTATAACTAAAATTGGCAAAATATTAGGTTTGATTTGGTCAAGTAGTCTAATCACCCACTCTAGACATACTTTTGATCCTACAAGTGATATCAGAGCTTTGGTCTATGTAAGCCTTGGTTTCCATTGCTTTGGTCACCATAGTCTTGGTTTCACAACCTAGGAGAGTATGGCGTCCAGCGAGGGTAATTATCACCATAGAGGACCATATTTTGATGGTACAAATTTTCTAGTTGGAAGCATAAGATGAAAATGCATATTCTTGGTCATAACCCCACCGTTTGGTATGTTGTTCGTATTGGCCTGCAAGGTGAATTCTTTGAGGATGGTAGAGAACCAAATCGTGAAGCGATCGCGGAAGAATGGAGGATGTTGCAATACAATGCTCAAGCTTGTGATATTCTCTTCAATGGTTTGTGCCCCGAGGAACTCAACAAAATCAGCCGCCTTGAGAATGCAAAGGAAATGTGGGATACTTTGGTTGATATGCACGAAGGTACTGACTTAGTTTCCCTCGCGTTTCTATTTCTTCACTCTTACGTATCCTGTATGCATGTACTCTGACTCTGTGATAACTTAGTTTCCCTCGCGTTTCTATTTCTTCACTCTTACGTATCCTATATGCATGTACTCTGACTCTGTGATAACTTAGTTTCCCTCGCGTTTCTATTTCTTCACTCTGATCTTTGTCAAATTCTTCAGAGTTTGACAAATTTATAAAAATCTCCCATTCACCCCCTTTTGGGAGATAACCTACACTTTCAATTGGTATCAGAGCAAGGTACTCCCTTGTCTATGTGATTTTGGTTTAACCACCTGGAGTTTAGTTATATCGACCACATGTATGATCAAGGTTTCTGCTGCATGCCCCATCTTCGATGGCACAGACTATACCAAGTGGAAGGCTATGATGCGGAGGCGTCTGTCGGTGTTCTGGGAACGGGGTCCCCAGACTTTCCTGCCTGCGGCCCGCGGCATGGCTGAGCCAGCGGGCCGTACGACCCGTCTTCACCAACCAAGCATCCAAGACCCTCGCGAGGGGCCAAGCCTCGCGAGGTGGACGACACAAGACCTCCTCTGGAGTGGTCTAGCTAGGCAGGCTCACGAGGAGCGGAGATATCAAGGCGAGGCGAACCTCACGAGGCTCTCGTGACGTGAGCCATGACGATCGACACCAGGCGGGCGCCAGCGGGCGCAGCGTCCTTGTTTCTCCTTTGGTGCAAAGGGGGCAAGCGCAGCCGTGGAGTACCGAGGGCTCAGGCAAAGGTTGCCATTTCGGTGCAACAAGACCAAGACCATGGACTGTAATACAGAGGTCATCGTGGAGCCCAAAACAGCGTCACCACCAGAGCTTTGTGCAGGCGAAGACTACTTTTGTCAGGATAGCTTGTACTAGCTGCCCCCTTCAAATTAGCCCGCCATTGTTGGCTCCCTTCCCGTTCGATATTTGGGAAGAGGACCAGGGCCTCTATAAATAGGACTAGCCACCTCAGTGGATGGGAGGATCTCATCTTGGCTTGAGAGAACCTACACACCACAAGTCCGAAAGCACAAGAACCCCTCAACCTCAGGAGGTCGTTCTTCCCTTGTATTGTTAATCATCAGCCCAAGAGGCAATCCACCACCACCACACTGGAGTAGGGTATTACACCACAACGGTGGCCTGAACCAGTATAAACCCCGTGTCTTTTCTGTGTTGTGAGTTCGTCGAGTTCGTTCGCAAGATCTTAGCGAGCTAGAGCGTAGATCGGTAGGAGGGAAAGACTTCGCGCGCACCCTAGTGTTGGAACCTTAAGGGTTTGCCGGAGCCCCACATCCGACATTTGGTGCGCCAGGTAGGGGTGCGCCGGGGCTTCTCTCCACCAACCAGCGCCCCGTACCGCCGCACTACGCTCCCATGGCAGGTGCCCCGCCACCAACCTCCGCGGTCAACACCAGCAGCAGGGAGTCTGGGTACCGGGCCCTGACCCCCGCTCTGCAGTGAGTGCAGTGGCCATCCAAGTTCAGGCCGGAGATGCCGCCGCGTTTCGATGGCGCGATAGACTCGGCGCTGTTCCTGCTAGCATACGAGGAGGCGGTCCTCGAAGCTAGAGGCGACGACAAGATCATGGCAAACTTGTTCCCCATGGCCCTCGCCGGTGAGCCGCGCGCTTGGCTGCTCAACCTCCCGGGATCCATGGTGACATCATGGGGGAACTCCGCGACCTCTTCACTGCGCGCTACGCGGCGCCGGCACACCACGCAGTCGCGGCACTGCTGGGTGGCTCCCAAGCACCTCCTTTAGATCGCCACGTCAAGCCTTTCTTCCGTCAGATTGGGGCAGCCCGCAAGTGCTCGGGGGCTCCGCCGGGTTGGGCCGCGCTGGAGGCCGACCTCACCTTCGACTCGGAAGACCACCCCGGCTCCACCGCCGGCTCAGGGATGCTCCCGATGCTCTGCACGCCCACCATCTGCAACGTGGCCGTCACCAAGACCCTCATCGACGGCGGCACCGACCTCAACTTGCTCTTCATGGAAGCCTTCAGCCTTCTTCATGTGCCGCTCGAACGGCTCGGCCTCAGCAAGCCCTTCACAGGAGTGGGTGGTGGATCTACTCACCCTTTGGGGCAGATCCGCCTCCCTATCACCTTTGGCACGCGGGACAACTATCGCACCGAGCTGGTGGACTTTGACATCGCCCGCATCGGTCTCCCGTACAATGCCATCCTCGGGCACCCGGCTCTCGCTCAGTTCATGGCGGCGACTCACCCGGCCTACAACGTCATGAAGATGCCAGGGAGCAAGGGCGTCCTCACCATCAGGGGGACACTATGGAGGCCGTGATGGCGCTCAGACTCGCCTTCAAGACCGCGGCAGCGGCGCAGCCAGCCGGCGCCGGTGCTCCAGAGGCCAAGGAGACCGCGCCCACCAAGAAAAAGCAGTTGTTCACCCAAGACAAGGCGGAAGACCAAGCTCAGCAGGGCAACATCGCAGAAGCTCCTGAGGACGGTCAGGTCTCAGGAGACCCATCACCTCAGGATATGCCACAATCTTCGCGGGACCCGAGCCTCGACAGTGTGCCAGCCCTCGTCGAGCACCCGCTGTACTTCGTCAGCACCGTACTGCGGGATGCGAGGGCGCGCTACCCCATGCCGCAGAAGCTCCTGCTCACACTTTTGGTGGCCTCGCGCAAGCTACGACACTACTTCCAGGGGCACCCCATCAAGGTCGTCTCATCTTACGCATTGGAGAGGGTACTCAGGAGCCCAAACTCAGCCAGAAGGGTCCCTGAATGGAATATCGAGCTGCAAGCATTTCAGCTAGAGTTTAGCACCACCAGGGTCATCAAGGGAGCCGCGCTCGCCGATTTTGTGGCAGAATGGACAGATGCCCCGGATCTTGAGGAAGGAGAAGACCGGTCCACCTCCCCAGGAAGCGAGGCCCCAGACGGCTGGGTCATGTATTTTGATGGCGCCTTTGCGCACCAGGGAGCGGGGGCTGGAGCAGTGCCCATCTTGCCCACTCAGGAGAAGCTTTGCTACGCCATGCAACTCTGCTTCCAGCACAGCGAGAAGGTCTCCAACAATATCACAGAATACGAAGGCCTCATAGCCAGCCTAAAGGCTACGGCGGCTATGGGGGTGAGGCGCCTTACCATCAAGGGCGACTCGTAGCTCCTCGTCAACTTCTCCAACAAAGTGTACGAGCCAAAGGACGAGCATGTGGAGGCCTACCTTGCGGAAGTGCGCAAAATGGAAAAGCAGTTCGCAGGCTTGGAGCTGTAGCACGTGCCCCGAGGCACCAACAAGCCGACGACATTGCCAAGAGAGCATCCAAGCGGCAACCGCAAGAGCCCGGCGTCTTCGAAGAGCGGCTCTTCAAGCCGTCAGCTACGCCACCTCTTTCAAGCACGACTCAGCCTCAGGAGGAGCTCCCTTAGCACCCGGCCTCAGGAGCCCCAGCTTGCGGCCCAACCTCAGGAGCTCGGCTGCTCTTGGCGCTCGAGCCCCAGGAGGAGTGCTGGACCAAGGAGTTCAAGGAGTACCTGATGCATGGGAAACTGCCGGAAAAGGAAGAAGACGCGGAGCGCGTGGCCTGACAGGCCATGACATACTGCATTCAAGACGGCGAGTTGTACAGGAAACGACCGAACGATGTCACGCTGCGCTGCATCTCCAGCGATCAAGGGAGGGAGCTGCTGATTGACATACATGGCGGGGACTATGGACATCACTCATCATCACGGACCCTTGTCGGCAAGGCCTTCCGCAGCGGATTCTATTGGCCCACAACACTCAACCATGCAGCTGAGCTGGTGAAGTCCTGCGAAGCTTGCCAATTCCACGCCAAGCAAATCCATCAGCCTGCTCAGGGCCTCCAAACCATCCCGCTCATGTGGCCATTCGCGGTCTGGGGGCTAGACATCCTAGGCCCGTTCCCACGAGCACCAGGGGGCTACCGTTATCTCTACGTAGCCATCGACAAGATCACAAAGTGGGCGAAAGTGGAAGCCGTCCGAACCATTCCAGCCGGCTCTGCTGTCAAGTTCATCAAGGGCCTCGTGAGCCGCTTCGGGGTCCCCAACCGCATCATCACAGATAACGGCTCGCAGTTTACTAGTAACCTCTTTAAAACCTACTGTGCTAACCTTGGAACGCAGATCTGCTACGCTTCGGTAGCCCACCCCAGGAGCAATGATCAGGCTGAGCGCGCCAACGGTGAGGTCCTGAGGGGCCTTGTCGGTGTCAAAACCGGCGGATCTCGGGTAGGGGGTCCCGAACTGTGCGTTTAGGCGGATGGTAACAGGAGACAAGGGACACGATGTTTTTACCCAGGTTCGGGCCCTCTCGATGGAGGTAAAACCCTACTCCTGCTTGATTAATATTGATGATATGGGTAGTACAAGAGTAGATCTACCACGAGATCAAGGAGGCTAAACCCTAGAAGCTAGCCTATGGTATGATTGTTGTATGATGAAGTTGTCCTACGGACTAGAACCCTCCGGTTTATATAGACATCGGATAGGGTTAGGGTTACACAGAGTCGGTTACAATGGTAGGAGATCTTGAATATTCGCATCACCAAGCTTGCCTTCCACGCCAAGGAAAGTCCCATCCGGACACGGGACGAAGTCTTCAATCTTGTATCTTCATAGTCCTGGAGTCCGGCTGAAGGTATAGTCCGGCTACCCGAACACCCCCTAATCCAGGACTCCCTCAGTAGCCCCTGAACCAGGCTTCAATGACGACGAGTCCGGCGCGCAGATTGTCTTCGGCATTGCAAGGCGGGTTCCTCCTCCAAGTCCTTCAAGAAGATTTTAAACACCAAGGATAGTGTTCGGCTCTGCAAAATAAGTTTCCACATATTGCCATAGAGAGAATAATATCAACACAAATCTAATCTGCTGACGTATTCCGCAGCATGACATCACACTATGGCCAAGTCCTTTACTCGAATCGTTTTTACTTTTCCACCTCAGCACGTTTAGCGAGGAGGTTTCCTTGGCACGTCTTGTCAAAGCAGAGATCGTGTCCCCCCTTTTTATGGGATTCTCATCAATACGGACGTGGGTAACCCAACTGTGCCATTTATCAGGGCGCTTGGGAGGCAAGCGAGTTTTACTAGGCCGGTGGGGACGCACAACCGCATCCGCCCATATAAGGGGATAAGGATCCACCTTTTTACCTACGCCTTCTTCCTCCTTTGCCTATCCATCTCTTGCGCACTCGAGCTCCAGCGCCCAAGTCCGCACTTCCTACCTCGACCTCCTCCAGCAATGTCCGGAGCGGGAGGCAAGTGGATGGTCTCCTCCGTCACGGAGGGCCATGTCAAAAAGCTAAGGAAGGCCGGATACTTGTCCAAGAACATCGCGCACCGGCTTCCCGAGGAAGGGCAGCTTCTCCCCACCCCAAAGCCCCATGAGAGGGTAGTATTCCTTCCCCACTTCCTCCGCGGACTGGGTTTCCCACTCCACCCATTTGTCCGGGGGCTCATGTTCTACTATGGCCTGGATTTCCACGATCTGGCCCCGAACTTCGTCCTCAACATCTCGGCGTTTATCGTCGTGTGTGAGGCTTTTCTCCGCATCCGCCCCCATTTCGGCCTCTGGCTCAAGACCTTCAACGTCAAGCCCAAGGTGGTGCGCGGCAACCAGGCGGAGTGCGGAGGCGCCATGGCAGGCAAGATGGCCAACGTCCTATGGCTCGAGGGCTCCTTCGTGGAGACCCTGAAGGGGTGGCAATCATGGTGGTTTTACATCACCGAGCCGCGCGATCCGAAATGGATCGCAGCCCCCGAGTTCCGATCCGGACCCCCCACACGGCTTATGTCCTGGAAAGAGACGGGCCTGTCATGGGGCGACGAAAAAGAGGTGACCGGATTGCAGACATGCATCCAGTCCCTGGTGAGCAAGCCGATCAAGCCTGTCAATGTAGTCCAGGTCATGCTCGTCCGCCGGATCCTCCCGTGTCAACAACGGGACTTTACTCTGTGGGAGTTCGACCCGGCGCAGCACCAAACCCTTAATAGGCTCTTCGACACGACGTATGAAGACGTCTGGAAGGTGCTAACCAGAGGCGCCGAGGCTCCCACATCCGCTTCTGAGGACCGCGGATACATCTCGCAGCGTCACGCTAGCGAGGTAAGCTATTTTCACCTTTTACAGGATGTTAAGTTTTTCATAGTTTGACTCTATGCGGGATCTAAACTCCCTCACCTTTGACAGGATTGGCAGGCGCAGTCCGGATCGATTAACTGTCCGACTCCCTTGCCCGAAGACCCAACCCCTGCTCTCCTAGTGAAGCTGCTGGTTCCGGTGCCTTATGTGGTGCCGGAGAAGAAGGCCAAGAAGAAGAAGGCCACGGGGACTCGAAAGAGTGCCCGCAATGTGGTGGTGTCGGACTCGTCATCCGACGAGTCTGAGACGCTCTCCTCCCGTGAGAACGAGGAGGAGGAAGAAGAAAACTCTCCCCCTCCAGCGGGGGGAGGAAAGAAAAGGAAGGCCGCCCCAACGGGGGAGGCCGAAGGGTCCAGGAAGAGGAAGACCCCTCCGCCGAACTACTCCCTCGACGCCGAAGAGGACAAAGAGGAGTGGCCAGATAGGGCCAAGCGTCCGGCGAAATCGTAAGTATTCGGATATCAGAGTAACTCATGACGTTCCTTTGTCGCACAGCTTTCCCTAATGTCGAACATAATTATGCAGCCCGCCCCGGTCCAAACTCAACGAGTCGTCGAGCGGCTCCCTGGATTCATCGGACGTGAACTCAGTTCCGCCCGCTGTCTCCCCCCGCACTGCGGATGACGCCGAAGTGGCGTCGCAACAAGTTCCGGGGCAGGAGGAGGTGGTCCTGGAGGAGCCGCAAGGTGACCTCCCGGAACCCAGGAGTAAAGGGGACAAGACCCCCAGGGCTCCAAGTCCGGCTTTGTGTCGGACACCGCGCCGGAATCTTCAACAGTTCCGGACCGCGGTAGGCGAACTCCTTCCAAGAGGAGCAAGCCTTCTGAGCCGGCGGCCTCCGTCCAACCGGAGGTGCCGGACAATCTGCTGGAGGTTCTTGACGGCGCCTCCATCGACGAGGAGCACCATACTATTATGAGTACGGTGATCCAGAAGGTTCAGTCCGCCAAGAGCGGACTGAGTGAAGCTTGCACTAGCCTTCTAACAGGCTTCGAGGTAAGTAAAAAATATGTAAGAATATAACCGCATAGACAGTAGCCCCTGATGCTCTGTTTGGCGTTCGGAAAGAAAAGCCGAATAGAGGATCTACTAAATTTCGCAGGAGTCTAACAACAAAGAATCAATATGCGTATGCAGGCATCGCTGCTAGCCACCGCCGCACTGACTGCGGAGGTGGGTGCCCTGAAACAGAGACTCGAGCGGACCGAGCAAGAGCTCGGCCTTGCCAAGCGTCAGCTTGAGGAGAAAGAAGGTAAGAAAATACCTTACAGAAAAAGTGCCTATAAAAAGACGTGATTGCAAAAAATAACAGGATTGTACTGCTTATTGTAGGGGCCATGACTGAGGTGGCGACCCTCAAGCAGGCGCTGTCCGAGGCCGAAAAGAAAGTGGCCGTAGAGCGCACCGAGCGAGAGAAACTTGAGGCCCAGGTCGGTGAGGTGCAGCAAGAGCTTCAGGCTCTCATGAAAAAACATGAGAGTTTGGAGCTTGAGTCAAAAACGCAAGCATCCGAGCTTGTGGCGGCCCTTGAGACTGCCAAGTTTGCCAAGGCCGAAGCCCAAAAGGCCCTCCAAGAGTTGGAGGAGATGAAAAAGATAGCAGCGGGTAAGGCATTCTTTATGCAAAGTAGAAATATAAAAGTGAACTACTTGTTACTTACCCGAATCCGGAGCTCTCCAGGGGCATTCGCAGATCTTCCTCGCAGCGTATCCGACGCCGCCGCATTCTACCGAGCTGAAGAGGGCAGCTCGACGGAGAAGGTGTTCTGGTCTCAGTACGCTGAGGCCGGACACCCTGTGCCCTTGAGCGACCAGCTGAAGCAGCTGGTCGAGCTCCACAAGGTGGCCGAACAGGCCATGAAGGGCTTCATAGTTCGGCTGTGGCCCGGAGAGGCCCTGCCTGGGAGCTACTTCGGGCTGGTGCGGCGGCTGGTGGAGGCCTGTCCAAGGCTCGAGGTCATCAAGTGCTCCATCTGCATCGAAGGTGCCCGTAGGGCCCTTGCCCGTGCAAAGGTGCACTGGGGTAAGCTGGACGGTGAGAAGCTTGTGAGGGACGGGCCGCCGCCGGGGAAAGAGCATCGCAAGCCCGAGAACTACTATAAGGATGTTCTTGCGGGTGCCCGCCTTGTGGCGGATGAGTGTACCAAGGATGTAATTTTTGAATGAACTCGCTCGTGTTTATCCTGTGCGCTGAAAACTTGTTCATATGCGCTAAGCAATGCTTGTTGAATTTAAAATATTACTTTCTGTGCGGCCGTTTATCAAAAAATTGAGAGATGGCCAGTCGTCGGCTTCTGCCCCCATGCCACTAGTGCTGGGGTGTTCGGGATAAACCTGAGCGCTCTTTTTCCCATAGTTGGGTCCTTCGAGGGAGGCGCTCAGCACAACGAACCAGGCAATCGGACTATAATGCTTGAACACTCTCACTTAGCCATAGAACTCTATAATTTTAAATTTCGGCGAAGCCCCTAGTTCGGAAGACCGAGTTTGGGGCGCTATCCACACCTTGGCCAGACAAAGCCGGCTCCTCGCTCGAAGCGGCATAAGTCTTTAGGGACTCGAAAAACCTCTCGAACAGCGACCGGTCTCTCGCCTCATCATGACAGTCAGTTTTAGCTTTCTCCACTGAGGTGCTTAACCCAGCTCAACTGGGGCACAATCGTAGTGGTTCTCCTAGTGCTACCTTAGCCTATATAGTGGAACGTAAGGCATCAAAACATAGGAGCCGGGCAAACCCAACTATTGACCCAAATCATGATTCGGAGCCGATGCATATAGTGCTATAAGTTCGGGGTGCCGCACTTGTGAAAGTGTACTGGCTTCTCACACCATATTGAGGGGTACTGAAGCCCCTGGCGTTTTTGCCGTACCATGGTGTACGGGTGCAACATGTCATTTAATAAACATATATATGAAAGGAGGATAATGCAAAAAATAGACAAAAAGCTATGCATTGTTTATAGGAAGGCTGCTATCAAAGCAGAACGATACAAGTAGTGCGATAAAAGATATTGGGCTATTTAACATTTCCTGGCCGGGAGCAGGCCGCGGAATTGTATGCCAAAATAGGTATACTGCTCGTAACAGAGACCACCTGGGAGTTCCATAATGCGGCATGGCTTGTCTGCTTCCCTGCATCTTGCATCGTTTGTGCGGCAGTTGAATTGCCGAACAGGTCGTCCGAAGTATGGAGTCCTGAAAGTAAGAGAAAATTAAAAAGAATTCGGCAGCCCCTGGTACGTTTTAAGCCGTATTTTGGGTTTGCCGTTATTGTGCCCCTTCCCCTGCGCCCATGGTATTTCTAGAGCGTAGTTATGTACGCGAGGCACTGGTTTCGCTATGTCATGAGGGCTGGGGTTGGGGCCGCATTGCTACGCCTGCTCAGAACATGCCAGGCGGTCTTGTTGTAGGTTACTCCGGGCGCGCTTGGCAGTGTCTGGCTTTTTAACGGCCGGACTGGAGAATTGCCTAAGAAGGCTGCTTTGTACTTCCGCTGCGAGGGCCGCCATGTGCTCCTCCGTACGGAGGGAGCGTTCGGTGTTTCCGTTGACCGTGATTACTCCTCGAGGGCCTGGCATCTTGAGCTTGAGATATGCGTAGTGCGGTACCGCATTGAACTTTGCAAATGCGGTTCGCCCGAGCAGGGCGTGATAGCCACTGTAAAACGGGACTATATCGAAGATTAACTCTTCACTTCGGAAATTGCCCGGAGACCCGAAGACCACTTCAAGTGTTACTGAGCCTGTACAGTTGGCCTCTACACCTGGTATAACGCCTTTAAAGGTCGTTTTTGTGGGCTTAATCCTCGAGGGATCTATGCCCATTTTCCGCACTGTATCCTGGTAAAGCAGGTTCAGGCTACTTCCGCCGTCCATGAGGACTCTTGTGAGATGAAATCCGTCGATAATTGGTTCAAGAACCAATGCGGCGAAGCCACCGTGACGGATGCTAGTGGGGTGGTCCCTTCGATCAAAAGTGATAGGGCAGGAGGACCATGGGTTGAACTTTGGGGCGACTGGCTCCATCGCGTATACGTCCAGTAGCGCACGCTTCCGCTCCCTCTTGGGAATGTGGGTTGCGTATATCATGTTCACCATCCGCACTTGTGGGGGAAAACCCTTCTGTCCACTGTTGTTCGGCGGCCTGGGCTCCTCCTCGTCATCGCTATGCAGCCCCTTGTCTTTATTTTTGGCTCTTAGCTTGCCTGCCTGCTTGAACACCCAACAATCCCTGTTGGTGTGATTGGCTGGCCTTTCGGGGGTGCCATGTATCTGGCACAAGCGGTCGAGTATTCGGTCCAAACTGGACGGGCCCTGAGTATTCTTTTTGAATGGCTTTTTCCGATGACCGGATTTATAGCCTCTGAATCCGGCATTAACTGCCGTGTCTTTGTTGCTGTCGCTGCTAACACGGCGCTTTTGCTTATTCCGACGTGTCCTGCCACTTTTGTCCTTGGTATCCGAATTACCAGGGTTCTTTGCTAAGTTGTTACTGCGAGCTAGCCAGCTGTCTTCTCCGCACAAAAGCGGGTCATGAGTGTCGTGAGGGCTGCCATGGACTTTGGCTTTTCCTGTCCCAGGTGCCGGGCGAGCCACTCATCGCGGATGTTATGCTTGAAGGCTGCTAGGGCCTCTGCGTCCGGACAGTCGACTATCTGGTTTTTCTTTGTTAGGAACCGTGTCTAGAATTGCCTGGCCGATTCCTCTGACTGCTGAATTATGTGGCTTAAGTCATCGGCATCCGGTGGTCGCACATAAGTGCCCTGGAAGTTGTCAAGGAATGTGGCTTCCAGGTCCTCCCAAGAACCGATTGAGTCTGCTGGCAAGATGTTAAGCCAATGCCGGGCCGGTCCCTTAAGTTTGAGCGGGAGGTATTTGATGGTGTGTAGATCATTGCCGCGGGCCATGTGGATGTGTAGGAGATAATCCTCAATCCATACCGTAGGATCTGTTGTTCCATCATATGATTCGATGTTTATGGGTTTGAAACCCTCTGGGATTTTATGATCCATTACTTCGTCTGTGAAGCATAATGGGTGTGCGGCGCCTCTATACTGGGCTATATCACGACGCAGCTCGAAGGAGCTATGTCTGTTGTGTTCGGCCTGGCCGGATTTGTTGTATCCGGAATGAAGATCACCGTCACGTGCCATGGGGCGCCTGCGCAATCCGTAGATCGATCTTGTTTGTCTTGCCTTGTCCTCCAGTACGTCTCGCAGGTCTGGCACATTTTCCCATGCCTTGGTTGAACGGCGCCGGGACATGGCTTGGGTGGAGGGCCGAGATGCCTCTCTATCGCGGCCGCGAGGTGGCCGGTCGGCCATGTCGTGCGCTGGTGATGTAGGTGCTTCCTCCTCTAATCGGGGTAGCGGCCTGCGCTTTGGGTAACTCTTGGAGGGGCGTTCGAGTTCATACTCTGCGGCTGCAAGGACTTCAGTCCATCTGTCAGCTAGCAAATCTTGATCAGCTCTAAGCTGTTGCTGTTTTTTCTTGAGGCTACTTGCCGTGGCTAAAAGCCTGCGTTTGAGACGCTCTTGTTCGGCGGGGTTCGATGGTACGATGAATTCATCGTCGTCGAGGCTTGCCTCATCTTCGGAGGGAGGCATTTAGTTATCATCCTCAACCTCTCGGTCTGCCGCTCTCTCATGAGGGCTGGCTTCTCCATCTTCCTGTGCCGAATCTTGCTGTAGGGGGTGTTCTTCGGCGCTATTCGGGGTAGTATTATCTCCCGTGCCGGAATCACCGTTTTTGCTTTGGCGGGATTTAGAGCGGCGCCGCTGACGCCGGTGCTTTGGCTGTTTCTTGGAGGTGTCATCCTCCGCTGTTCCATCGCCATCTCCATCTTTTGGAGTATCCACCATGTATATATCATATGACGAGGTGGCCTTCCAGTGCCCTACAGGTGCTGGTTCCTGTTCGTCTCCTGCATCGTCGTCCATACCGTCGATGTCTTCGGAGTCGAAGTCAAGCATGTCGGTTAAATCGTCGACAGTGGCTACAAAGTGGGTGGTGGGTGGGCCTCGAATTTCTTCGTTGTCCGCATCCCATCCTTGCTGACCGTAGTCCGGCCATGCCTCTCCTGATAAAGAGAGAGACTTTAGTGAGTTCAGGATGTCACCGAAGGGCGAGTGCTGAAAGATGTCTGTTGCGGTGAACTCCATTATCGGCGCCCAATCGGATTCGATCGGTAGGGGCGCGGGGGGTTCGGAGTCCAGAGAGGAATCTGGATCCTCGGAGTCACGAGTCACGCAGAACGCGGGGTTGACGTTCGGCTCGATCGCCTTTGAGATCATAGCCCCTAAGGTGACGTCCAGCCGCTCATCCTCGATTGGCGCAATAGGCTCCGGATTAAGGGTAGGAACCGGTGCGCGTGCGGCCTCCAGGGCACTGTTCGGCGGCAGGGCAAGATCATGCCTCTCAAAACAGTGCGACGCGCTTGGTTGTGGCTCGAATCCGTCGAAGATCAAATCCCCGCAGATGTCTGCCATGTAGTTTAAGCTTCCAAACCTGACCTGATGGCCAGGGGCGTAGCTTTCGATCTGCTCCAGGTGGCCAAGTGAATTGGCCCGCAGTGCGAAGCCGCCGAAGACGAAGATCTGTCCGGGGAGAAAAGTCTCACCCTGGACCGCATCGTTGTTGATGATCAAAGGAGCCATCGGGCCTAAAAGTGACGATACAGAGGAACTCTCAATGAAAGCACCAATGCCTCAAGACCAGGACCTTCAAGAAGAAGCTGGAGGCCCGCGGCAGGGGCTGGCACGACGAGCTCCAGTCCGTGATGTGGTCCATCCGCACCACCGCTACCAAGCCAACGGGCGAGACTCCGTTCTGCCTCGTCTACGGAGCTGAAGCAGTCCTCCCTCACGAGGTCAAGCATCGCTCTACGCGGGTCCTGGCGTTCGATGAAACGCAGCAGGACGCCATGCGGGGAATGGATCTCATGCTGGGGGAGGAACGTCGTCGCGAGGCTGCATTAAGGGTGGCAAGGTACCAGCAAGCGCTGCGGCGCTACCACTGCCGCAACATTCGCTCCAGGACGCTCGAGACAGGTGACCTAGTCCTGAGGCGGGTCCTCTCCAGGGAAGGGTTGCACAAGCTTTCACCCATGTGGGAGGGCCCGTTCAGGGTCGTCCACATCTCTAGGCCTGGCGCCGTGCGCTTGGAGACGCAAGAGGGGACACCTATCCAAAACGCCTGGAACGTCCAACACCTCCGGAAGTTCTACCCATGAGGCAAGGCCCAGAACCTGTGAAGCAAGGCCCAGAGCCTGTGAAGCAAGGCCCAGAGCCTGTGAAGAAAGGCCCTGAGCCTGTGAAAAAGGCCCAGAGCCTGTGAAGCAAGGCCCAGTGCCTATGAATAATTGCCGCCCATGACACTCTCACGTAATAATGAGTTAGGGCTATACATGCCCCGGGGTCTTAGGAGCGCCGGCCTCAGTATAACGACCTCGATGCGGCTATATCTCCGCATCCGTAGCTCCGTTTTGGGCGTGTAGCATATCAAAATGTTCATCTCAGAGAGCACATCATTTCATCTCATTGCATCATTTTCATTTGAGCTCATCTTGATGCCCGAAATGCTGTTGGAAGAGAGCTATTTGAGTTAATTGTCAGATCTGCTGCACCAAATAGCTATTTGTCATTTTTGCCATGATTATTGTGTGCATGATATGCTCCTGAGCTCTACATGTGTTTTGTTATATACTTTGCCATCTTTGCAGAGGTGCTATCCATGTATTTTTGTGATGTGTGTGGTGACTAGCACAAGCTTGCAAAGTAGTGCATTCGTTAATGCTGATTTCAGGGACTTAGAAATATCACTAAGTCCTTGATCTGTTTTTATCAATATGCCATATGTTCATGTTGTTTCCTAGTGATCAGTGCCTCTTTTGAGGATGATCAGTAAGGATGTTTTGTTAATCTTGTGGTGCTCTATCTATCCATGTCTTTGTTTGCAATCATGGAGCACCCTAGCTTGAGTCAATCGAGCTCTACTTTTGCTATTTCGTAATTCCTGGCAGATTGTCTACTTGTTAGCGATTTTCCCGAGGATGTTGTTGTTGATCCATGCATGCTATGTTGTTGTTCTTGCCATGTATAACTTACTTAATGTGTATTCTTAATGGGTGTATGCTTAGATTGTCATGCCTTTCTCTGTAGTGAGTGCATCAAGCTCGTAAACATGCCTACTTGTTAACAGATTTGCATGTCCCAGTTTTTCACTTAGTCTGAGATCTGATTATGTTTTTGCCATGTTCACATGCTTGCAATTGTATTTTAGGATCCCTTTTGGCTCAAGGTCACTAAGGGACTTTTCTTAATGTCTTTGAGTAGCTCCATACCATGCTTTACTTTTCCATGTTAAGTTCCTGTAGATTATAGTTTTCACGCTCCAAAGTGTGCTACCTGATTTGAAATTCCAGGCTTGTGTTAATTTCACCAAGTCTGAAATCTGTTTACCGTTTGCATTTTTGTCATGCTTGTTTGAACCTGTTAATGGATGAATTGGCCGTAGCTCAGTGTTCCTCTTTTGTCAAGCATCATGAGTGGATCCCTGCCATGTATTTTGTTGTCATGTTTGAGTGCTGTAGCATAATTAACGTGTTGCATTTAGATGGCTACTTGCTGTTTATCGCAGACCGGTGCCATTTTTGTTTTGCTTGCCATTTCCAAACCGTGTCTCCGATTCCGGTGTTCTTTATATCGAATTCAAGCGAAATCACCTCACCTTTCCAGTGGCACACTTGGATTTTCAAGTTGAGGCCAGGTTCTATCATTCCTTGTCAATCTTGCATATGCATCACATACCGCATCCCGCATAGCATACCATGTTTGCATCTTGTTGTTTGAGCATTGCACGTGGTTGATTGTGTCCTTTTTGCTTGTTTGTCTTGTTTGGGTAGAGCCGGGAGATGAGTTCGCTAACGAGGAGCCCGTTGAGTTTGCTTTCGAGGATCCAGTCAACTCTGACAACTTTGCAGGCAAGATGATGACACCCTCGAAATCACTTCTATATTTGCTTTGCTAGATGCTCGCTCTTTTGCTATGCCTATGCTACGATGCCTACCACTTGCTTATCATGCCTCCCAAATTGCCATGTCAAACCTCTAATCCACCATGTCCTAGCAAACCGTTGATTGGCTATGTTACCGCTTTGCTTAGCCCCTCTTATAACGTTGCTAGTTGCAGGTGAAGATTGGAGACCGTTCCTTGTTGGAACATTATTTTCTTATTGGGATATCACTATATTATCTTGTTATATTAATGCCTCTCTATATTGGTAAAGGGTGGAAGGCTCGGCCTTTTGCCTAGTGTGTTGTTCCACTCTTGCTGCCCTAGTTTCCGTCATATCGGTGTTATGTTCCCGGATTTTGCGTTCCTTACGCGGTTGGGTAATAATGGGAACCCCTTGACAGTTCGCCTTGAATAAAACTCCTCCAGCAATGCCCAACTTTGGTTTTACCATTTGCCACCTAGCCTTTTTCCCTTGGGTTTCGCGGACTCAAGGGTCATCTTTATTTTAACCCCCCGGGCCAGTGCTTCTCTAAGTGTTGGTCCAACCGAGCGATGTCCGGGGCTACCAGGGGCAACTCTGGGCTGGCCTACCCGACGTCTTGCTCATCCGGTGTGCCCTGAGAACGAGATATGTGCAGCTCCTATCGGGATTTGTCGGCACATCTGGGTGGTGTTGCTGGTTTAGTTTTAACTTGTCGAAGTTGTCTTGTAGAACCGGCATACCGAGTCTGATCGGAATGTCTCGGGAGAAGGTATATCCTTCGTTGACCGTGAGAGCTTGTCATGGGCTAAGTTGGGACTCCCCTGCAGGGATTTGAACTTTCGAAAGCCGTGCCCGCGGTTATGGGCAGATGGGAATTTGTTAATGTCCGGTTGTAGATAACTTGAACCTTAACTTAATTAAAATGAATCAACTGAGTGTGTTACCGTGATGGTCTCTTCTCGGCGGAGTCCGGGAAGTGAACACGGTGTTGGAGTAATGTTTGCCGTAGGTTGTTCTCTAGTTCTTCGTTCGTGCTTTGCTTTCTCTTCTCGCTCTATTTTGCGAACAGGTTAGCCACCATATATGCTAGTCGCTTGCTGCAGCTCCACATATTACCTTGCCTTACCTATAAGCTTAAATAGTCTTGATCGCGAGGGTGCGAGATTGCTGAGTTCCCGTGGCTCACAGATTACTTCCAAACCAGATGCATGGCCCGATGACTCCGTTCCAGATGATGCGCTTGAGCTCAAGTGGGAGTTCGACGAAGACTCACGCCGTTACTATGTGTCTTTCCCTGATGATCAGTAGTGGTGCCCAGTTGGGGCGATCGGGACCATGTCGCATGTTGGGGTTGATCTTTTATTTTGGTACCGTAGTCGGACCATGAGTGTATTGGTTGATGTAATGCTATTTATGTACTTTGTGTGACGTGGCGAGTGTAAGCCAACTATGTACCTTTCCCTTTATTATCTATTTACATGGGTTGTTGTGAAGATTACCTTACTTGCAACATTGCTTTCAATGCGGTTATGCCTCTAAGTCGTGCTTCGACACGTAGGAGATATAGCCGCATCGAGGGCGTTACACTCAGGCCCTGGGGCTCCCTCCCATGCCTAGTGGACATCACTTAGCTCCGTGCTGGTGAGAAGACTTGAAGACTAGATTAGGTGCCAGACGCGGCTTTTCATTTGCTTTCCGTAGTTGGCTTGCTTCTCCTTAATCGAGTTTGCTTTTGGCGTTCCTTGCTGATTTGGTTCCTTCGCCTTTTACCGTGTTTTTCGGCTCTGGTTTACTCGTGATCTCTCTCTCGCATACCTCGCGAGGGGGCTAGGCAGGTGCCCTCACGAGCTTTTTTCTTCTCTCTGCCTTCTCGCAAGTCACCCTCGTTCGAGCCTGGAAGCTGGCGCATCTCTCCTAATCCGTGCCCCTCGGGTACCGTGATGCAAAGCGCCAAGTCAAGGTTTGGGTGAACAGCAAATCCTCTAGCGCACCCCTAACGATTTTTTTGCAGTTCCTGAGCAAACACAGACATCTCGTGAAGGAAAGGGCGTCCCAAACGCGCCAGGTTAGGTTATCTCTGCGCAAAATAACAACACGACATGGGGATAACACGCATGTTGCGTTAACCAAGAACCACCGTTCGATACACGCCCCTCTGGGCCCATACTGGTTTCATTTTCTGATGCAGGAAAAGAAAGGAAAAATCCAAACAAAGCGGCGTTTTAGCAATCCGCGGGGGCAGGCCCTTAGCGACGCCCAAGCCTAGCCAGATCCCTCCTCGCGCTTCACGGAGGCGCGTTGACGAGATGACCCGCTACCTCCTTCGAAGCGGGCGCGGCGGCTGGTCGTAGACACTGCCGCTGGAGCTGTCACAGGAGGGAGAGCCGCCGTAGCTGGAAGAGACGCGGTCGCTGCCGAGGGCAGGCTCGCCCCCATCCTCATCGCGACCGTCACCAAGGCCGAGCACCTCCTCACCGTCGTTCGTCTCAGGGCAGCACCCAGCGCGGCGACCATCTTCCCCGAACACCCTCACATAGAGGGTCAACCCATCGTCATACTTGAAGTGGAGTGTGCACCGCCTGCCTAGGCTGCGCGCGCGGGCGAACGTCTGCCAGCCGCGGGCCAGGGCTATGTTGCCCGTGGCGGAAGTCTCGACCGCGACCCAGGAGGCCTGGCTGCAGCAACCATCCGCCTGCAACCAGAGCCCGCCTGGACCAGGGGCCGGCAGTTCATCGATGAGGAAGCGCGGAAGCTGGAGCCAGTTACCGGCCGGGTTCTCTGGCCAGACAACGAACTCCGACGACACCTCCGCTGAATGGAAGCACGGGCGAGGAGGCCGCGCCACCATCGCGCGCCTCCCCTTGTCAGCTGGACCGCCATGGTTGGGACGGTCCCCTCCGCGTGCCGTGGCGCCGCCTCGACGGTGGGCCACGGCGGGGGTCACAGCGTGCTTGTGCGGACGGCCACGACCGCGCTTGGGCACCGGGGAACCAGGGCCCTTGCGAGGGGCCTTCCCTTCCTTCGTGGCGCCATCGGAGGCACTGCAAGCAATGAAGCAAAGAAGAAGCGAGCAAGCGAGGAAGAGATGGGCAACGGGGGCTCCGCCCCCTTCCCATTTATAGCAAGAGAAGGCCAACCGGCGTCTCCCACGATCGCAGGTAATGATGGTTTCCCTTGCATGTCGCATGGACTCATCAAGTCGTGCAGTCATCGAGGCAGCGTGGGGAAGCGGAGACGCCCACGACCAATCAACCGCCACGCGTCAACCGAGGCCGCAAGCTTTTGGGGCCCGCGATGCTTTGAGCTTGACCATTGGCTTCGCCGCGAAGCCAAGCCCGCGCGCACCTTGGGCCCGGGGGCTACTGTCGGCATTCTGGGAACGGGGGTCCCCAGACTTTCCTGCCTGCAGCCCGCAGCGTGGCTGAGCCAACGGGCCATACGACCCGTCTTCACCAACCAAGCATCCAAGACCCTCGCGAGGGGCCAAGCCTCGCGAGGCGGACGACGCAAGACCTCCTCTGTAGTGGCCTAGCAAGGCAGGCTCACGAGGAGCGGAGATATCAAGGCGAGGCGAACCTCACAAGGCTCTCGTGACGTGAGCCATGACGATCGACACCAGGCGGGCGCCAGCGCGTGCAGCGTCCTTATTTTCCCTTTGGTGCAAAGGGGGCAAGCACAGCCGCGGAGTACCGAGGCCTCAGGCAAAGGTTGCCATTTCGGTGCAACAAGACCAAGACCATGGATTGCAATACGGAGGTCATCGTGGAGCCCAAAACAGTGTCACCACCAGAGCTTTGTGCAGGCGAAGACTACTTTTGTCAGGATAGCTTGTACTAGCTGTCCCCCTTCAAATTAGCCCGCCATTGTTGGCTCCCTTCCCGCTCGATATTTGGGAAGAGGACCAGGGCCTCTATAAATAGGACTAGCCACCTCAGTGGATGGGAGGATCTCATCTTGGCTTGAGAGAACCTACACACCACAAGTCCGAAAGCACAAGAACCCCTCAACCTCAGGAGGCTGTTCTTCCCTTGTATTGTTCATCATCAGCCCAAGAGGCAATCCACCACCACCACACTGGAGTAGTGTATTACACCACAACGGTGGCCCGAACCAGTATAAACCCCATGTCTTTTCTGTGTTGTGAGTTCGCCGAGTTCGTTCGCAAGATCTTAGCGAGCTAGAGCGTAGATCGGTAGGAGGGAAAGACTTCGCGCGCACCCCAGTGTTCGAACCTTAAGGGTTTGCCGGAGCCCCACATCCGACAGCGTCTCCTATCCACCATGAGTGAGCAGTGGACCGTCACTGAGATAGGATTGACTGACCTCTGCAAGCTGGCCAATGCTGATGACATTCACAAGTATACTCAGCTGGATATATAGGCAAGGGTTTTCCTCTTCTCCAGTATGTCTAGAGATGAGTTTAGGCACATCATGCCTCTTTGCGATGCGAAGCTCATCTGGGACCGAATCTCTGATGTCTATGAAGGGCACCGTACTTGTCAGGATCCCTGGTTCCTCAAATTCAAGGTGTCACTCAAAATGACGACTTTCGATCATGATTCATCTTCCTCAGCATCGTGCCTCATGGCCAAGGGCACCAAGGTACTCAACCGTTCTTCATCTTTTTCAAGTGAAGATGAATCTGATGAAAATATGACTCCTAGCTATTCCGAACTTGCTAATATTTCCACAAGGCAACAAACTGTTATGGAACGAATTCAAAACTTCCTTGATGAAAGTGATGATCTGTTGAATGATGAAATGGAACGCACTCAATCTCTGACTGATGACCTTGAGCATCTTCAGTCAAAGTATGACGAACCTGAAAGTCGTCATGTGGCCCTCTGTAACACCCCGAGTGTCATGCCACAATAAACTACTACTAATGGTACCATGTCATCACAATTATTTTTTTCTAATCATCACTTTGTTCCAAACCGACCGCAAATTCAAATTTAGATTACAATTCAAAATATTTTTTCTTCTAACAGTGAAACAAAAATGTTTACCATATGCCATAAAATCCCCAAGTATTCGTAATAATAGTGTCAGCTCCATTTGGATGTCCAAATTGTCCCTGGATATTAATTTAGTGGACGAGCAACCATTTAACCGCTCGTTTAAATCGCTAGAAATGTTTAAACGTTTCCAAATGCCCTGAGACTTTTAGTAGAGCACCACAATATTACAATCGAATTGTGTCCCAAGTTTCAACCCGGAAAAAAATCATTTAGTACAGAAGCGAAATGCAAAGTTGAGGCAAAATGCAAAATAGAAAATAGAAAATGAGGAAACAGCTAACGAACTACTATGCCCATGGGCCTTAGTTGTACAGTGCACTAGCCCAACCCAATGGGGGTCATCCCTTTCCCCTGTACAGGACAGAGGGCGTGGCAGCCATCCGGCCAACATGGCCGCGCCCTGTCCACGTGCCGGCCATCCCGCAGTCCCACGGTGGATAAGACGTTGCCGCGATCCCTCCCAGCAACCCTAGCTCCATTCCCCTCTTTTCCTCGCGCTGCCATCATCTTCCCACGCTCGGCCGAACCACCGTCAGCATGACCCCTGTCGATGCCGCGCCCACCGTCGTCCCGTCGCCGAGCTAAGGCGTCCGTCGGCTCTGCTGTCGTCCGCCGCATCTCCTACGACCAACCAGTTGTGCTGGGAGCCCATGCATCGCCGAATTCGCCATCGTCTTCAGCCCTCGGCCACCGGCGTATCCATGACGATTGTCGCCGTTCTACTGCTCTTAGTCATCACCGGGCCTCCTTGTGCCTCCTCGTGAGCTTCACCTCACTACCCCTCTGCTAGCTAGCTTCTACACCCAAGCAATGTTCCCCCCACCCCGGCCATGACCGGAGCCCGACCTCCCGTATACGCTCTGCTGCTGCTCTCCACTGCCTGCTGCTGATTGCTGTCGCCGCCACTACTGCCGCGTGTGCCCTGGTCGCGCTCGCCCGTGCATGTCCGTGCCTGCCGCCGCTGCTCCGTGCTAGGCCGCTGGAGCTCGCTCCGCCTGCGCTCCCCTTTGGCCGGTAGCACGTCCCTACCCGCGCTCGCCGCGCCCGCGCCGCGCGTTAGGCCGTGCCCCGCCTCTGTGGCTCTACTGCTGACGCCGAGCCCGCCCGCGCCTGCCTCGCCCCGCGGCTGCTCCTGCCGTGCCCCGTGCCCAGCCGGTGCCCCGCTACTGTACGGCTCCCCCTTGCGAGCCCCCCACCCCCCGCAAGTCGTAGCTCCAGCCGCGCGGCGGCGCCCGTGCGCTCTATGTGCGCGTGTGTGTGTGTTTGGGGCCAACCCCCTCCCCTTTTAATTAGGACTAACCATGATTAGTGCTAACCCCCCACCTCTAATAGTCTCTAACACAGGGGTCCACCACGCAGGAAAATGCTAAGGCGACGGGAGGCGATTGCATGGCGATCGTCTACTGCTGCTAGGGTTAGGGTTTGAGCTGCGGGGGTGAGAGCGGATACGGTGGTTCACGTGGACGGCGACTGCGCAGTCCTCGCGACCGACCGACGATCTTCCTCCTTCGCTGTTGACAGAGTCGATGGCGGAGAAGGTTGGGGAGAAGGAGGCTAGGGTTTTGGGACAGATGGGATCGTCATCGACGGCGGCCACCCCGAAGAATCATAACAACGCTAAGGGGCCGGCAGGCGGGGCGAATCAGAAGAAATCCTCAGGTCTTGCCATCAACGCATTGGGCTCGGGGAAGGCACACCAGAAATCGGCGAACGCTTCGCGGGGGGATGCAGAGGCACTGGCCTCGAGCAGGAAGGATACCCCGACGACCGAGGGCAAGGGCATGTCGACGCCGCAACGCAAGGGTGATGGCACGGCAAGCCGGACCTCCTCTAAATCACCAGCGGAAAGTAAGACGCCAGACCCTATGTCGAGCCTGTCGGCGAGACTTGGGGGCATGGTTCTAATGGACAAGGAGGTGGAGGGGTTCGTGTTCGAGGAACCGGAGAAGGCAAGCACGAGGAATTTCCGCTGGTCAGCTGTTGGCAAGGTCTGCTCTCCGCGGCCGATGATCATGAGTGCGGTCGAGCGAGCTATGCAACGGGCTTGGGGATTGCACAAAGTAGCCAAGTTTGTGGACTTGGGATCCAACATCTTTGAGGTTCACTTTGGGAGCGAAGGAGACTGGAAACACGCAATGAACAACGGACCTTGGCAGTATGATTTTAGCGTGCTAATCCTGAAGGAGTACGAAGGGAAGATCAGACCGTCAGAGATGGTTTTCGACAAGACTGATGTGTGGGTTCGGGTGGATGATTTACCACCGGAGAGGAGGACGGAATCTTTTGGGAGAGCTCTTGGGAACTGGTTGGGAGAGATCGTTCGGGTGGATACTGACAAAGATGGCATTGCAAAGGGACGATATCTAAGAGTAAGAGCAAAGATCAATGTGTATGAACCTTTGGTGAGGGGCTTTAATCTCAAAACATCACGAGATGATAAGAAGGGCACATGGTTTGATTTCTTCTACGAGAAGGTGCCGCACTTTTGTTTCGATTGTGGGCGAATGGTCCATGCAGAAGGAATTTGTGCTCCCCGTATGGATGGGTCCCAACAGTGGGGTGGATGGCTGAGGGCATCCCCGGGGAGGCAGAGTGGTGCAAAGGGAGGCTCTCAGGGGCCAACGGGGAGCAGTAATAGCTGGGACAGTAGACGTACGGGCGACAGCGACCCAAGGCGTCAGACCAACCATGACAAGGCTCAGGCTCCAACAAAACGAAACCTGCAGGAGGAGTTTGCCAGATCGGATGGAGCTCGCACTGGCGGGGCTGCCAAAGTCGATCATGGTGAAGTTACTAGCCCGCTGAAGGATAAATTAAGTATGAACGCAGGGAAGGGCATGACCTCAGGCGGGATCTAGAACAGAAGAGGGAAGAGGACCTACGGAATAAATTACAAGAACAACAACGCTTGGCAAGCAGTTCTAGAGACAGAAGGGAGGACAGGCGGGATGACTCGGGAGGGAGCCATGTTGGGCATGCTAGGGGGGATATGAGAAGAGGTGAGGAACCTTTTGACAGGGAGAGACTTGGCGACAGAGGCGGAAGGAGGAGGGGTCATTTTGTCAGGAAACCCAGGCAGGAATACCGTCCGGTTCAGCAGGGCTATTATCAACCAAGATTTGAATATGAAGGTAGGAAGAGAGGACCGAGGCAATACTGGGTGGCAAAGAATGATCCGGACAGGCAAATGACAAGTGATGAGTTCATCCGAGATACGAGAAGGAAGACTTCCAATGTGTTCGACAGGCTATCGGAAAACAATGATCCATCGGCGGACCCCGACGAGGGGGCCCGCCGGACGCCATGAATTACTTAGCCTGGAACCATCGAGGCTTTGGGTTGGACTCGACAGTTGGCGAACTCAGGGACCTGATACGGTCATACAACCCAGCGGTGGTGTTTCTGTCAGAAACTAAGAAGAAGGCGAGAGCAATGGAGAAGCTGAAGTGGAGTTTGGAGTTCAGAAGCGGTGTTGCGGTAGATTGTCAAGGTTTGAGTGGGGGGTTGGCTCTATGGTGGAGAGAAACTGTGCAAGTTAACATCAGGCCGTGGTGCCAATATTTCATAGATGCGGAAATGACTTGGGAAAACAAAACCTATAGATTCACTGGTTTCTATGGGGAGCCCAAGACGGAATTACGCAAGAAATCATGGGACACAATCAGATTTCTGAGAGCACAAGATGACTTGCCCTGGATTTGTGTTGGGGACTATAATGAAGCTCTCTTCCAAACAGACCAACTTGGTGGTAATCAGCGTCCTTTTGCATAGATGGAGGACTTTAGAGATTGTTTAGCGGATTGCGGTTTAGCAGATTTGGGGTTCTCAGGCTACCCATACACATGGGATAATAAACGTGACGGGACGGAGAACGTCAAGGTACGATTGGATAGAGCCACCTGTACAGATAGATTTCTGGAGCTCTTTCCGGAAACACATGTGGAACATCTAGTCACAGAGGAATCAGATCATCAAGCCATTTTGGTTAGAGCGTTGGAGACGGCTCCACGCGCCAAAGACGGAGGCCCGAGACCCTTTCAGTTTGAAGAGGCATGGACAAGGCATGAGCAGTATGACACTATGGTTACACAGGCCTGGTTAGAAGCTGATACCGAAGAAAATACGGTTGCGGCGGTGTGGGAAAAGTTGAGCAGGTTGACTGGAAGCATGCAGCGTTGGGCACGTGTGGTGTTTGGGTCAATCAGGCGGCAAATAGCAAAACTTAAGACGCAGTTAGCTGAAGCTCGCAGCAGAGAAGATATCTCGGGTACCTCACTGGAGGTTCGAGAGATAGAAAAACAGCTACGAGAAATCTATGCGCGGGAAGAGCTGCTGTATAGACAGCGATCACGCGTGGACTGGCTGCGGGCGGGAGACCAGAATACTAAATATTTTCAGAATAGGACGTCGCACCGCAAGAGGAAAAATACCATACGAGCCCTGCGCAGGAAGACGGTTCAAGATGCACGGTAGATGAGGATATGAGGGAGTTGGCAGCCCGGTTTTATGAGTCTTTGTTTACCTCAGAAGGATCGGTGGATGCACATGCGATTCTGGATAACATTGATCACCTAGTTTCGGATGAGATGAATACCAAGTTAACATCCACTATCTCAGACGAGGAAATCGAAGCAGCGCTGTTCCAGATGGGACCGACGAAGGCACCGGGTCCGGACGGGCTACCCGCCCTCTTTTACCAAAGACACTGGTCAATGGTGAAGGGTGATGTATGTACGGCAGTTCAGGATTTTCTTAACGGGGCCTTGACCCCCTCTGAGTTCAATGACACGATTATCGTCATGATACCAAAAGTTAACTCACCAGAGTTACTTTCGCAATTTCGCTCGATCAGCCTATGTAACATTTTGTACAAGATAGCCACCAAGGTATTGGAAAACAGGTTGAAGGGCATCCTTCCTCTCCTCATCTCTGAAGAACAGAGTGCTTTTGTGCCTGGGCGTCTGATTACAGATAATGTGTTGGTGGCATATGAGTGTGTACATGCGATAAGGAACAGGAAAAGAAAGAAGAGTTTGTGTGCGATTAAGTTGGATATGATGAAAGCGTATGATCGGGTCGAATGGGTCTTCCTTGAGATGATTATGACACGTTTCGGGTTTGACCCCCAGTGGGTTTCCATGATAATGAGATGTGTCACCTCAGCTCGGTTTTTGGTTAAGTTAAATGGTGGACTCTCCAAAAGGTTTACATCGTCTCGAGGTTTAAGACAGGGAGATCCATTGTCACCATATTTGTTTTTGTTTTGTGTGGAGGGCTTTTCAGCTTTACTCAAGAAGGCTCAAACCGACAAACAGTTGTCGGGTGTGAAGTTTGGGAGCACTGGCCCCCATGTAACCCATCTTTTGTTCGATGATGATAGCATAGTGTTTCTGGAGGGAACCAAGGAGAACATGCAGACCTTAAAACAGATTCTGGAGAAGTATGAAAAAGCGTTGGGACAAAAGGTAAACCTGCAGAAATCCTCAATCTTTTTTGGTAAAGGAAGCCAAGGAGAGATGAAGGAATAGATGAAGCGGATTATGGGGATTCAGTCCGAAGCGCTTAGTGAACGGTACTTGGGACTCCCAACACTGGTTGGCAGGTCCAAGGATGGTACTTTTAAACATGTAACAGAGTGCGCTAAGGGCAAAGTGGGGGGTTGGAAGGGGCAAGGTTTGTCCAAAGCAGCTAGAGAAGTACTCATCAAATCCGTTTTGCAGGCGACACCGACCTATACCATGAGTTGTTTTCACCTCTCGAAGAAGATGTGCCGGAACCTGACTTCAATCTCGTCCAAATTCTGGTGGGGTGCAACGAATGGTGAGAGAAAGGTCCATTGGATTGCTTGGAAGAAGATGTGTGCGAGCAAGAGGGATGGGGGCATGGGGTTTCGCGACCCCGAGGCTTTCAACCAAGCATTGTTGGCGAAGCAGGCATGGCGTATTCTCCAAGTCCCAACTTCTCTATGCGCTCGAGTTCTTAAAGCGAGGTATTTCAAAGATGATTCTATCTTATCTGCTTCATGCCCATCTTCGGTCTCTTTTACCTTCAGAAGCATCTTGCATGGACGGGACTTGCTGAGGGAGGGACTGATATGGAGAGTAGGATCCGGGGCTAAGATCAACATCCATCACGACTCGTGGATACCGAGGAGCGGTAGCACTAAACCGCTGGGCCAAGAATACATGCAGGGTATAACAAAAGTGGCTCACTTACTCAGCCCCGATGGCATGTCTTGGAACGAGCAGCTGGTGGATCAAATGTTCACTATGGAGGATGCGAGGGATGTGAAACAAATTGCTATTGGGGGACCGGAGGTTGATGATTATTTGGCATGGAACTTCACACGCAATGGGGTATTCACAGTGAGGTCGACATACCACTTACGAATGTCTCTAAGCAGAGCGAGGATCAGACAGACAGAGTCCTCAAGTTCGGTAGCGTTGCATAAAGGATATTTGGTGTTGTGGGATACGAATACGTCGGGCAAGGCGAAAATTCACATGTGGCGCATGATCCGCAACGGCCTCGCTGTGGGGGCAGAACTCCATCGGCGTCAGATCAAGCCGGGCATTTTTTGTGTTGTGTGCGCCCGAGAAGAGACCATCATGCATAGGTTCTGGGGCTGCCAACATTCAGTCATGTTTTGGGAGACGTTGAGGGCCCAGGCTGGGCTCGTTTTGGAGGAACCACCGAAATACTTGGACAATCAGTGAGCCCTTGCATCTTGGCTCCTGGACTGGTTTACTCGGGCGAGCCATGACGAGAGGGAAGTGATGCTTCAAGCAACCTGTAGTCTGTGGCTGGCGCGCAATGAGACAAGGGAAGGGCGAAAGATTGCAACACCCCATGAAATAACAGCTACTGTGCAGGTGCAGGTTGCAGAGTGGAGAGCATCTCACGAGACGAGGGCGCCACAACTGGAGCCAAAGACTGTTCAGCGATGGGTTCCACCGGATGCTGGATGGGTAAAGATCAACTCCGACGGCACAGTCTCCAGGTATGGGGAGAAAGGAGGAGGAGGGGCGGTCCTTCGTGATCACCAAGTGGCGTTCCGAGCAGGACTGTGCCACTTCTTCCCAAACATTGTTGATCCTGAGATGGTTGAGGTGTTAGCTTGCAGACATGCGGTCAGAATGGCAAATGATCTACACTTCAGGCGAGTGCATGTTGAGCTTTATTGTCAGACTCTGGTCAGGACGCTCAACGACCAGCAGAAGAACCTATTGGCTGTTGGGCCTTGGGTGGAGGAGATAAAGGAGATGCTTCGGTCTATGGAGGAGTTCAAGGTGTCATGGATTCGTCGGTCTGGGAATGTAGCCGCTCATAAGCTAGCAAAAGTAGGGGTAGGGGAGAACCGTTCGGAGATTTGGGTGGGCTCGCCACCAGAATTCATTTTAGATGTAATTTCAGACGAGATTCCTAGCTTTGGTTAAATAAAGCGGCATGATTTCCCCCTCAAAAAAATAAATAAAATAATAGTCTCTAACACCAAGGCCATTAGGGTTAGAAAAAAACCACTTTACTTTAAAAGATCTCCTTAGTCTATGACTTGTGGGCCCTGTTTGACCATGTTGACTGGTCAACTGGTGACTGGACTAGTTGACTTGGTCAACCCAGTCCTATGGTCCCACCTATAAGCCACTTTGGCTAGCTACGACTAGGTACAAAAAGAGTATTCTGTTTTCAATCCGAATTAAAACAATTCTAGTAAATCACAGAAAATGTTTAAAAGTTTGTAAATTCATAGAAAATAAACCGTAACTTGGATGAACAAGTTTTATATATGAAAATTTGCTCAGAAAAATATATTGAATCCGAATGTGCAATCCATTCATCTGTCACATGCCCCTAGCATGGTGAACATGGAACCGTCCCCTCTCTTTCATCTGTCCGGAAAATGCCTAACGCCGGGAAAACATTCCCACATGTTTTCCCGCTCCGTCAATAACACCTAGCACTGCGTTAGGTCACCCCTAGCACAACGTTTTGCCATGTCTTGATTTCTGATGCTATTGTTTGTTCTGTTATTTATTGTCTTCCCCCTCCGTTACTTCTTTTCTGGTAGACCCCGAGACTGCCGTTGATTTGGTGATCGACTACTTCATCGTCGAGGGTCCGTATCTGTCTGCAGAGCTTCCAGGCAAGCATACCCCCCCTTGATAATTCTGATATCGCCCATTCCATTCTCTCTCATGCTTGCATTCGATTTTGCTACTGTATTCGATTGCTCCTATTCTGATGCATAGTCTGCTTTTGTAACCTACTTATCTTATCTGCTTAGTATAGGTTGGTTAGTGATCCACCAGTGACCCCTCACCTTGTCCTAGTTTCCCCCGCTTTACGATCGATGACTCGATCAACATGATCGACGTCCATAGCACGACACATCACATCACCCCCTTAGTTGTATGAATCTGCAAAGTTATTATCGAGTGCGGAGGGTGATACCTCGCTTAGCACTTTTGATGAGATCTTTGTAATATAGTTAAATAGTTGTGGTCTACGGAGGGTGATTCCTCCTTCACCACTCCTGATAACGATTCTGTCGTGCAACACATCAAGAGTGAACCCTCGAGGGTGATTCCTCCAAGTTGACCTTGACGTATACATTGAGTAGAATCCATCAAGGGTGATTCCTCGGGTTCCCCCCTTGATGTTTTAGACACACGGTTACTTTGACTTCACCTCCAGAACAATGTTAAAGACGGGTCGGCCTCGAGGGGTACCCGCAAGAGTTACTGTTACTGCAGGACTGGAGGGACATGCGGTACCACCCCGGTAGAGGTGGACCTGAGTTCCCGACAGTCTCTTGCGAGTTGGGTTGACCATGAGGGTACCCGCGAGTTGATGTATAGTCGGGTTGACCTGGAGGGTACTCGCGAGATCTCTACATGGCATGGCCGGGCATTCCGGGCCCTCGTCGTAAGTCCACAAGATGGGGCGACGGGGTCACATGATCGTGAGTCTCTACTTGTTATCGTGCGCTCCCAAGACACTAACGGTTTGGATATGTGGTCCGAGTAGGCCTCTGGCCTTTTTCGCACTGACCACCACATGGGAATAAGTATGGGCACTCTGTGTCGTATGTATCAGCCGAAAGATCTCCACGCATCAGCAATGCAGCGGCACACGCCCGGGTGGCCCGCTAAGCACATGCCTTGTATAAGGAGGTAGCGAGGACTGATCCTGGCCGTCCACGCAACGTGCAGGAGTGCGAAGGGCGATGGGGCCAAGACCCCTGAGTGCTTAGGATGTAGACCGGCATGCTGGCCTCTCTGTTGAGTCTATGCAAGACTGCGGTGCATTGATCGGCTGAGGCTGGTCATGACCAGATGGTGTGTCCAGCCGAAGTTGATCGAACGTGTTCGGTAAGTTTGTGCACCCCATCAGGGAAGTATTATCTATTCGAATAGCCGTGTCCACGATAACTGTCGGGGTACACAAACAGGGGTGTATGTTTCCCCTGACTTGTGCACGGACAGTGGGCCTCCTCTCCGACAGCCGAAGCACGGCAGGGAAACAACTACACCAAACATCCAAATCAAGACCAAGCCAGAGAATTAGCTCTTTGAGAGATCAAAGAGCGGATCAAGAAGACCAACACAAACCAAGGCAACTAGATGTTACCTTGGGAAAGCCTCCCTTGTCGGGCAGGAGAGCCTAGCCAGGTCGAGGCCGCCCCAAGGACAAGTCGAAGATTTCCCCGGCAGGCTTGCCGGGTCCGCCGAAGGCGAATTTCCCCACCAAAGCAGCACCGCTCCACCGAACGACGACGCAAATTGCCTATCAATACGGTGTCGAGCCCTCAAGGTGATTAAGTGGCTTCTACTGAGCACGTGGCAACCATTTGGAAGGCAGATTACCTCTATATGACACCCGTCCAGAGGTGTGTCAAGCAGATAAGCATAAGATGCTTAAGCGACACAACAGGCTTGCTGGGCTGCATCCTCAGCATGACACCTAGCAGTGTATTTAATGCACTTTGTCCTAACTGACAAAGTTAGGTATGATAGCACCGTTAGCTATCTAATCATTAGATAATGACTATTTTTCCACTGTGGTTACCCCTTGGACTATAAAAGGAGGGCCATGGCAAACAAGAAAAGGATTCAGACCCTTGCACATTTGTATGCGCGTAGTTGCTCTCCCCGAGGCGACCTTGCTGGTCTGGTGCGCTGCGTGCTCATCCTGTTCCTCCCTGCAATCCACGAAAGCAGGAGTAGGGTTTTACGCTTCTCAGTGGCCCGAATCTGGGTAAAAACCACTAGCGTCACCACTGTCGTGCTGTTTCATGGTGTCTGCTCTTTGTGCAACATGACCTCCCTCACCGAACCACAAGGGGCCGATGGCCCATAGGTGTTCGTGTTCACCACGACACCTTTGGCGCGCCAGGTAGGGGGAAGTGCTTTCACGAATCTAAGGTTGTGAATAGTGCATCAAGCCGCATCATCATCTCTGTCAACGCTCTCTTCGTTAGCGGTTTTGGAGAGGAAGAACAATGTCGTTCCCACTCTTTGTCCTACCCATATTCCGCTGCTCGCCTACGCCGTGGCTGTGACGACAATGGTAATGGAGGGCAATGGCGATGCAATGTCCGTGTGCGGCACGGTTGGGGCGTGGACACCATGTTCCCCGCATCCGGGAAAGGAAGCGAGGCGTGTGGTGACGTCGCCCTCCTCGCGAGCTCCTTCCGAGCATGACCAATGCCAGAAAGTATCGTTTGGATAGACAAGAAAAATAGTACATGGACGACTCTCCTACCTCCCCCCTTCCTACTTGTCGACGATCAAGCTATGCAGTGGTAGCGTCACCAGCGTCGATGAGCCCACGTGGAACTCGGTCCAGCATTTGTCTCGACAAGGGTGAATCCTGAGTGGAATGCTGGTGCACATTTGTTGGTTGACACCCCGACAAGCATGCTCCGACAGGGTGTTTCGCGCCAGCGTGGCTTTCATACCTGCTGCCATGAGGTTGTTGACAATATAAGGAAGGGAAAAGAGGGGCCGAGCCTTTCTTATTTCCTACCATACATCATCAGTTGCGAGAATTTTTATTCGCTCCTCCGGCCCTTGCCGGGGCTGGAAGAATAACTACTAAACTGCCGAGTCTTCCCCTTGTACGCCTTCTTGTTTGTTATCTTTTCAGAACAAGGATGGATACACGAGCACTATCTTCTTAAGATACACGAACGGAAGGAACGATCATGAGCGAGGAAGGAGATGCTATGCCTGACCAAATGCATGACCAACAAGGGAGGGGAGCATGAACGGAAGCTAAGTTAACATGTTCATTAGTTTTCCTTCAGAGCTCGCAATGTTCATCCCTCGGACAACCAAGATTTTCGTATGGCAAGCCTATCGTATAGTGGTACCTTACTGTAATGCCCCAAGACCGATGTGCCAGGTGTCTTCCAGTTATTCGCTGTTGTTGCGTTGTCATTGCTTGCGTGTCATGCATTGCATATCATGTCATCATGTGCATTTCTTTTGCATACATGTTCGTCTCATGCATCCGAGCATTTTCCCCGTTGTCCGTTTTGCAATCCGGCGCTCCCACGTCATCCAGTGTCCCTTTCTACCTCTTTTCGTGTGTGGGGGTTAAACATTTCCGGATTGGACCGAGACTTGCCAAGAGGCCTTGGTTTACTACCGGTAGACCTCCTGTCAAGTTTCGTACCATTTGGACTTCGTTTGATACTCCAACGGTTAACCGAGGGACCGAAAAGGCCTCGTGTGTGTTGCAGCCCAACACCCTTCCAAAGTGGCCCAAAACCCACATAAACCTCCTCCATCATCTCGGTCGTTCGATCACGATCGCGTGGCCGAAAACCGCACCTCATTTGGACTCTCCTAGCTCCCTCTACCTATAAATATGTGGCTCTCCCTGATTTTTCGCGTAGTCCAAACCCTAACTTCGTCCTCCCTGCGCCGCCGGACACTTTTTCCCCGCCCGGACATGTCCAACCGCCGCCCTCCGACGAATCCGCCGCCGCCACTTGTCCTCGCGCCGCCTTCCGTCGCCGCGGCCCGCTCGGCCCAATGCGGGCCCCCGAGCCCATCGAGGCGCCCCGCGCCTGGAGCGCCCGACGCCGCCGCCTTCTCCGCGTCCGGTCGCCAGAGCAGCGCCGGCCACCGCGAGCTCGCCGCGCCATCCCACCGGCGGCCCGCACCTCGCCGCGACACATCACCCCGCCGCCACTTCCCCTCGTTGCCGTCGCCGCCCATCGCCGTCGCCGGTCCGCTCCCCCGCCGTCCAGCCTCCCTCGTCGCCGGCACACCTTCCCCTCTCCTCCGGCGAACTCATGGCACCGGTAGCCACTGTTCCGGCGAGATCCGCCGCTGTCTCGATCCGCGTGCAAATCTAGATCTAGACGAGAGGTTGACTTTTCTCCCCGAAACCCTAATATTTTGCTATTTTCATCATGCTATAACTTTGCATCCGTAGCTCCGTTTTGCGCGTGTAGCATATCAAAATGTTCGCCTCAGAGAGTACATCATTTCATCTCATTGCATAATTTTCATTTGAGCTCATCTTGTTGCCCGAAATGCTGTTGGAAGAGAGCTATTTGAGTTAATTGTCAGATCTGCTGCACCAAATAGCTATTTGTCATTTTTGCCATGATTAATGTGTGCATGATATGCTCCTGAGCTCTACATGTGTTTTGTTATATGCCATGCCATATTTACAGAGGTGCTACCCATGTATTTTTGTGATATGTGTGGTGACTAGCACAAGCTTGCAAAGTAGTGCATTCATTAATGCTGATTTCAGGGACTTAGGATTTCTCTAAGTCCTTGATCTGTTCTTATCAACATGCCATATGTTCATGTTGTTTCCTAGTGATCCGTGCCTCTTTTGAGGATGATCAGTAAGGATGATTTTTTAATATTGTGGTGCTCTATCTATCCATTTCTTTGTTTGCAGTTAGGGAGCACCCTAGCTTGAGTCAATCGAGCTCTACTTTTGCTATTTCGTTAATCCTGACAGATTGTCTACTTGTTAGCGATTTTGCCGAGGATGTTGTTGTTTATCCGTGCATGCTATGTTGTTATTCTTGCCATGTCTAGCTTATAATGTGTATTATTGATGGGTGTATGCTTAGTTTGTCATGCCATGCTCTGTAGTGAGTTCATCGAGCTCGTAAACATGCCTACTCGTTAACATATTTGCATGCTCCAGTTTTTCTCTAAGTCTGAGATCTGATTATGTTTTTGCCATGTTCACATGCTTGCAATTGTATTTTCTGATCCCTTTTGGCTCAAGGTCACTAAGGGACTTTTGTTAAGATCTGTGAGTAGCTCCATGTCATGCCTTGCTTTGCCATATTAAGTTCCTGTAGCATATAGTTTTCATGCTCCAAAGTGTGCTACCTGATCTGAAATTCCAGGCTTGTGTTAATTTCACTAAGTCTGAAACCTCTATCAATTGCACTTTTTGCCATGCTGTTTGAACCTGTTAATGGATGAATTGGCTGTAGCTCAGTGTTCATCTTTTGTCAAGCATCTTGAGTGCATCCTTGCCATGTATTTTGTTGTCATGTTTGAGTGCTGTAGCATGTTTATCATGATGCATTTATATGGCTACTTGCTGTTTATCGCAGACCGGTGCCATATTTGTTTTGCTTGCCATTTCCAAACCGTGCATCCGATTCCGGTGATCTTTATATCAAATTCAACCGAAATCACCTCACCTTTCCAGTGGCACACTTGGATTTCCAAGTTGAGGCCAGGTTCAATCATTCCTTGTCAAATCATGCATATGCATCGCATACCGCATCTCGCATATCATACCATGTTCATGTGTGGTTTGTTTACTATGTTGTGTGCTTCTTTCCGGTCTTTGCGTCTTCAGGTTGGTTCCGGTAACGTCGCGTTTGTGAGGACCCGTTCGACTACGTTCGTTTGTCTTCTTCATGGACTTGTTCTTCTTCCTTGCGGGATTTCAGGCAAGATGATCATACCCTGAAATCACTTCTATGTTTGCTTGCTAGATGCTCGCTCTTTTGCTATGCCTATGCTGCGATACCTACCACTTGCTTATCATGCCTCCCATATTGTGAACCAAGCCTCTAACCCACCTTGTCCTAGCAAACCGTTGTTTGGCTATGTTATCGCTTTGCTCAGCCCCTCTTATACCATTGTTAGTTGCAGGTGAAGATTTAAGTTTGTTCCTTGTTGGAACATGGAGATGTTGTTCCTTGTTGGAACATGTTTACTTGTTGGTATATCACAATATCTCTTATTTAATTAATGCATCTATATACTTGGTAAAGGGTGGAAGGCTCGGCCTTATGCCTGGTGTTTTGTTCCACTCTTGCCGCCCTAGTTTTCGTCATATCAGTGTTATGTTCCTGGATTTTGCGTTCCTTACGCGGTTGGGTAATAATGGGAACCCCTTGACAGTTCGCCTTGAATAAAACTCCTCCAGCAATGTCCAACATTGGTTTTACCATTCGCCACCTAGCCTTTTCTTTCCCTTGGGTTCTGCAGACTCAAGGGTCATCATTATTTTAACCCCCCGGGCCAGTGCTCCTCGGAGTGTTGGTCCAAACTGTCAGCCGCCGGTGGCCACCAGGGGCAACTCTGGCTGGCCTACCAGAAGTTTGGACAATCTGAGTGTGCCCTGAGAACGAGATATGTGCAGCTCCTATCGGGATTTGTCGGCACATTCGGGCGGTGTTGCTGGACTTGTTTTACCATTGTCGAAATGTCTTGTAACCGGGATTCCGCGTCTGATCGGGTCTTCCCACTAGAAGGAATATCCTTCGTTGACCGTGAGAGCTTGTTATGGGCTAAGTTGGGACACCCCTGCAGGGATTTGAACTTTCGAAAGCCGTGCCCGCGGTTATGGGCAGATGGGAATTTGTTAATGTCCGGTTGTAGAAAACCTGAAGTTGACCTTAATTAAAATGCATCAACCGCGTGTGTAACCGTGATGGTCTCTTTCCGGCGGAGTCCGGGAAGTGAACATGGTGTTGGAGTTATGCTTGACATAGGTTGTTCTAGGATCACTTCTTGATCATATTTTTCTCGATCGTGCTTTGCCTCCTCTTCTCGCTCTCATTTGCGTGTGTTAGCCACCATATATGCTAGTCGCTTGCTGCAGCTCCACCTCATACCTTTACCTTACCCATAAGCTTAAATAGTCTTGATCGCGAGGGTGTGAGATTACTGAGTCCCCGTGACTCACAGATACTTCCAAAACCAGCTTGCAGGTGCCGATGAGTCCGTGCAGATGACGCAACCAAGCTCAAGGAGGAGCTCGATGAAGACCTTGTCCTTTGTGTTGTTTCATTCCAGTTGATCAGTAGTGGAGCCCAGTTGGGGTCGATCGGGGATCTGTGTAGCATTTGGGGTAGTCTTCTTTTATTTTGGCTCCGTAGTCGGGCCCTGATTGTATTTGGATGATGTAATGCTTTATTCATGTATTTGTGTGAAGTGGCGATTGTAAGCCAACTATGTATCTTTTCCCTTATTGTATTACATGGGTTGGTTGCGAAGATTACCTCATTTGCGACATTGCTTTCAATGCGGTTATGCCTCTAAGTCGTGCTTCGACACGTGGGAGATATAGCCGCATCGAGGGCGTTACACTTACCATATTTGTCCGCGCCCCTGCTTTGTTTTGAGCTTCCTCAACGAAGTGGGCGGCTGCGTCAAAGACTGCTAAGGAGAAACCTCCCGGGGCATATCCTCTCCAGCTAAATGCGAAGGACCAGTTCCTCATAGCAATCACAGCAGAATGCAACCGGCAGCCAACCTAAGTACACACAAGAAACTAACCATACGAACATCAATGGGCAAACATAAGGGGGATAGCATACATTAACTTAAATAAACATCAGTTCGATAAGTACCAAAGCAAGAACAATATGAGGCCTAAACACGAGACACATATTATGTTTTGTTATAGGGCTGCACAACAACACAAATAACTCAAGGCTGACGGTTTCCGAGAACCCTTGGGATGGAAAGGACTTTGTCAGCGAGAGGGCGGCTTTATCCGTGGCAACAAAAGTATCGGCACGCAGTGACATCCTCTTGAAACCATCAGCAAGGTTGAGGTCTGGGTGGCGGTAGGCTAGGTTGCTCAAGACCATGAAGAGGGCATCACGGGCAAGCTTCCAGTACTCGTTTGCAAAGCAAGTGTCCCTGTCATCCTCATATGTCTTCAGCCCTTCGATCAAGCCTTCAAAGAAGAGCATCAACTTGACGCTTGGAACCTCATCACTACCAACGAAGAAGGCCCAGCTCTTCATGTTCATCGTTGCAATTTGTGCAGTGAGGCACTCAGCAATATCGACCAGGTTCTTGATCCAGAGGTCACACTGCTCGACTTGGTTTGCCAGTTTGTCTTCTGCGTCCTTCTGGAGAATTCTTGCGTTATCCAAGTCCTTCATCAGCAATTTCTTGCGAGCCCCGGCAGACTCAATTTCACTTTCGAAAGTACCAAGCCTCGCCTTCATGTCAGTGATCATACCGTTGGCAGTATCAAGGGCCTGGCTCTTGGAGGAAATCTGTGATTGCACCTCCTTCAGGAGGGCCTCTCCTTTCCGCACTTCCTCTTTGAGGGCCACGATTTTCTTGGTGCTCCTGGCAAGATCCTCCATTAGCTTGGCCACTTGTTAATCAAGACCAGTTTTGGTAGCAGAGGCAGCGGCAAGCTCATCGGTCACCTTCTTCAATAGAGCAAAAGGGTTAAGGGTTAACGTATCAAGAGCTGCTTTGTGTTTGTCCTCCAAGTCTTTGGTGCGCTGCTGGACAAGGGCCTCTAGTTCTTCATCCTTGCCACGAAGGGCGGCTTCAAGGTTCCCTTCCCAGGTTGAGATGTCCTTCTCCTTGGCGTTCAGAAGCGCTTCATGCTCCGCCGGGTGGACCTTCCGGGCAGCGACATCCTCCTTTGCCATGGTTATCACCTCCTGCTGCCGCTGGAGGGATTGGAAATGTTTGCTGTGCCATTCATGCAACTCGTTGCCCTTGCCCCTCAACTTCTGATCCATGATGCCAATGGAGTCATGTTGCTCCTTGATTGTCTACCACTCCAGGCTATACTGCGCCGCACGTCCTTGATCCCTACAGCCATGGATTGAAAGAAGGACAAATCCATGGCCGCGTCAACGGAATCGTCAGCCTCTTTGGTTCTTTGGGACAATGGCGCCAAGATGCGTCGGATCTCTTTGTGAAGTCCGCGACCACGGCAACAGATGAGTTAGGGGCTGCGAGCCCAGGTTGGGCAAAGGACCAGCGCCAGCTTGCTTAAGGGTGGTTGTAGGGCTACAACCGGTTTGCCAAACAAGGGAAGAGGGCCCATAGTTTGGAGAGGGATTTTCTCCTCAACTAGAACCTTTGACCTCGATGCGCTGCCGGAGGTTCCCTCTGCTTCCTTTGGGGCTTATTGGATTTCCGCGGCGGTATGTTCTTGGCCTTCTGCAATAGCAATCCTGGCGGCCTCCTCGACAACATCCTTGCCAATGGTGGCCACCTCTTCCAGCAGCTTAGGTTCCTCGGCCAACAGAGCTGCGGACGTAAACCACAAGCAATGATAAGAAGATGCTACGACCTGCTAAGTCAAAGACTTGGAAGAATTCAAATAAAAAGAAACAAGGACAAGCGGATTACCCAGTGATGGTTGTCGCAGAGGGGCGTCGGTCTCCCTGGCAGCATCAGTTGCCGGGACATGATCCATGTTCTGATGCTGCCGGGACATGATCCGTGCTCGCTCCCTAAATGGTCGTAGTCTCGGTACGGGCCGACCCCTTGGTGGAGGCCCTGGCCGGTGACTTCTCTACTTGAATCCTGGGTGGGGTGGACCTCTCCTGGTAGGCCCCACCCTGGTGGATCTACTCTCCTTCCTTGGCGGGGGATGGAGCATGTTCTTTTGCACCTCTCTGGGTGGGCGAAACTTGCCCCACGCCTTCATGCCGGGGGCTGGGCTGGGGGCTAGGCGCAGGATCCTCTATACTATCTCCCGCCAGACCTATGCTTGCCGAGGGCCCTGACGACGCCACCTACTTGGTTTGTTTTGCCAGGTGGATGAGGAGTTCTTCATCTCTGGCAAGTCAACGAGCAAGATCGGATCAACAAGCATCAAATACATAGTCCCTCAACAAGAAAAGTTAGTATTCCCCTTACTCTGGGCATGGAGCCCAGCGCGTATTCCGCAGGTGGTGGGGTCGCTCTACTCCTCTTCAGGGTAGGGGGAGCAGAACTTCCCAACAACTTCAAGCTCTTTGGAAGAGCCTGGGGTTCCGACGAGGTCGAGCTGCGCGAGGAAGCTGGACCTAACTGAGGGCTAGGATCGACTCCTATCACTCCTTGTCGCTTGGCGGGCGGGATCTTGGCCTCGGAAAGGTGGGAGGAATGGCGACGTGCCACGTCTGGCTTGTCGCTCTTGGAAGCAATTTTCTTCACCCTCTTAGTTGCTAGCGCGAGAACAGGGGTCACTACTCCCTGGCTGGCCCACCTGCAAGGACGTTGGTCCAGATCTGGCTCTGGGGCTTGAGGGCCCATTGCGAGCCATTCCTCCTCAGGCTGCTCTGCTTCCTCAGCCCCACCTCTTTCTTGGGTCTCTACTGTCGCGACATGAAGAATTTCATCCCCGACAGGCTCAATCCTGGCATACTCCTCTGCGGCGTGCTCCTCACTCCTTTCATATGAAGAGCCTTCACCTTTAGCTTCCTCCTCCTGCTCCTCCTCTTCTTCGGGCCTTGCCTTCCCGGTAGCTCGGAGCGCTTTGTCCTCTTTGATCCGCCTCCTGATAAACTTTGCCTCTATTGTGGAGGTACGCTTGAACATGTTGCTCTCCACCCTGGAAGCCCTTTCTTCTAGATTGGAAACCCACTCTGATGCGGAGCATCCTACGATCATCCCCATGTACACTTCGACTACTCCCCAAGCCCCGAGAGGACATACGATGAGACCTCGACCATACGCCATTGGACACAAGGTGAACTCACTCCTCTTTGATCCGCCACTTTCCACATATGAGACATGGTTACTACCTCATACATGGACCTTGTGTATACTCAGTCTCATACGAGATGACCATGGAGATTCAAAGGACCAAGGCCAAACATGGAAGAGAAGACAGAAGAAAGGAGAAGAAGACGGAGCAGCTGCCGGAGTCAGCCCGGACGTCCGGACCTCCGTCCGGATATCCGGGTAATCCCACAGCCACGGCACCCGAAGCTTGCAGAATCCACCCGCCGGAGCCGGATCATCCGTACGAGGACCTGGATCATCCGGACGATGCCCGGATCATTCGGACCCCCATCCGGATCATCTGGCCTTTGCCGGCGCGCATGACTTGGGCCGAGGCCCGTGTACCCCTTCGCCCCTCACTTACCCCTTCATGGCTTAGCACTATATATAGACCCCCGCCTCCTCCTAGATAGGGTTTGCAAAGGATTAGCTCATTTGTGAGATAAAGCTTTGCTCATCCACTTGATACCCTTCTCCATTGGAGTTCACAACCTCTTCGGAGAAGATCCCCCAAGTGGATTCAAGACCTCTTTGGAGAAGATCCCCCAAGTGGATTCAAGACCTCTTCGGAGAAGATCCCCCAAGTGGATTCAAGATCCCTCATGGGAAGATCCCTCGCGGATTCAAGACCTCCTCACGGAGATGAACTAGTTACCCTATGTATCGTCCTTTGTTGAATTTGGATCGTGTATCTCTTTGTGTTTCAAGGATCTAGCATATGTGTGACCGAATCTTGTTGGTTTGAGTGATTCTCTTGTGTTTTCTCCTCATGTTCTTCATGTTCATCGCAGGATCCGCTCCTTTCGTGAAAGATCGGCCATCTAGGGTTCCACCCTACATCACACTCGATCTTTGAATCAAGTTCGGGTAGTTGCCAATCAGCTTCAACTCCATAAGCGTTGCAGTCAGGCATCCACTTCAGAATATGGTCCCAGTCAGAGTTGATGTCCAGCAGGACGACCCTTGATGGCAAATTGAATGGCCCGAGGCTGCCGAACAGCTGTTCGCATATCCAGCCATGGCCATAGATTGACAAATTGTTGGCAAGGCTCGGATATATGCGCATACTGTCTGCGGCGTCTCTGTACTGCCAGGCGAATCTGTCCTTCTTCTGCAGTGGCACAATGCGGCGTTAGAGGAAGTCAACCCCCACCTGTTTGATGGTTAGTCCGGCAGCTTTGAGGCGGGCAACCCTGTTCAGCGCTGGGCGAAGCCTGTTGTCGGATTCAGGGCTTTGTAAACCCAAGAAAGGTTCAAACTGTGGGGCGTGTGCGAAGAACTCAACCTCTCCAGGTAACCAGCTCATCACCCCCATGGCCTAGCTCGAGGAACAAGGAAGGAGATGGACTCAACAGTTTACCCAGGTCCAGGCCACCTTGCGTTGTAAGACCCTACTTGGTGTAGGATAGAACCCTAGTTGCCCGTGAAAGTGCTAGTTATCGACTAGAGGGAGGGGGGGGGGGGGTGAATAGGCGATTTTTATGGAAGTCTTGAAAACACGGGGGCTTTGAAGACAAACGATAGGAATGAAACTATTGATATGCAACGGAAGGTAGACTACACTAGACATGCCATAGTCAAGTAAGCAATGAAGTGAAAGCACGAAGACTATCAGCAGCTAGGTAGTAAGGATCAGGATGGAAGACAGTGTGAAGCCAAACAGTAAACAGTCTTCACCCAGTGAAGTCAATCAGATCATACAGTAAAGCAATGACTTCACGAAGACAAACTGTAAAGTAAAGGGAAGTGAAGGATAGAACCAGTAGCTTGGTGAAGACAAGGATTTGGTAGACCAGTTCTAGTTGCTGTGACTACTGTATGTTTGGTTAGGGAGGCTGAGATTTAACTTAGAAGACCGCGTCTTCACCTTATTCCCCTTGAGCTAAGGACACACAGTCCTCGCCCAATCACTCTGGTAAGTCTTCAAGGTAGACTTGCTCAAGGCTATGATCCAAGCCATACCTACCTATGCAATGTCAGTTTTTAAAATTCCTAAATTTTTTTGTAAAAGGAATCATTGACGCGATTGCGCATTTCTGGCGGGGAGACGAGGAGAACTAGAGGAGGATGCACTGGATGGCCTGGTGGAAAATGTGTGCACCAAAAAACCAAGGAGGAATGGGTTTCCGTGATATCCACTATTTCAACATGGCTTTGCTCGCCAAACAGGCATGACGTCTCATTGATAATCCTGATTCCTTGTGTGCTACTATTCTGAGAGCCAAGTACTATCCTGATGGCGATTTGATGAAGTCCAGGCCAAAGCATGGCACTTCCTTCACATGGCGAAGCATTATGGCAGGCATAAATACCCTGAAACGTGGCTACATTTGGTGAGTGGGGAATGGACACATCATCAATATTTGGGAAGATGCCTGGATCCCAAACTGTGCCACTAGGAAGATTATGACCCATAGGGGGGACAATTGTTATCAAAAGTGGGTGACCTGATTGATCCCGTCTCCAATAATTGGGATGAGGACCTGATTAGACAAACTATGTGGCCCATTGACGCGCAACGGATTCTTCCAATCCCACTTTCGCAACATGATATGACAGATTTCATTGCCTGGAGTTATACCAAAAATGGTATGTTATCGGTACGATCTGCTTACTTTGTGGAGTGGAATCATCAGTATGGGAGTAAGCTAAAATATGCTAATGGGATGGGGCGAATCACACATAACCCTATATGGTGTCAAATTTGGAAGTTATCTTATCCGGCAAAAGTAAAAAAAATTATATGGCGTACATTACATGGCACCCTCCTGTCCTAATTGCTACTAGACACATGAAGGTCTCGCCCTCTTGTCCTAATTGCTCTCAAGGTTTAGAAGATACGAAACACATGCTTTTCCTCTGTAGTAAAGCAAAGGAGGTTTGGAAGAAACTAGGGATGGATGAGATTATTGATAAAGCTTGTGAGGTTGACCGTGCTGGGGAGGTGATATTGGAATACCTTCTACTTCTTCCCGACCAAGATTTGAGTATTATGGGGTACCAAATGTATGAGAAATGATAGCCATTTTAGCTTGGTATATATGGTGGGAAAGACGAAAAATAGTGCAGAAGGAATTAACTCAGAATGCAAATTAGATATCAATGGGGATCATAGCCCTCACATCCAATTTTGTAAATGCATCATCTCCAAAGGCGTCCATGAAAAAGGGGGGATGGTACTCTCCTCCTAGGGGTTTTGTGAAACTTAATGTTGACGCCTCTTTTGATCATGACATGCTGAAGGGTACGATGGGGGCAGTACTCAGGGACGATAAAGGTAGGTTTATTGCAGGAGGAAATGAAAAAATTGACTACTATGCGGATGTTCTGATGGCGGAAGCTTTAACACTCAAATTTGGTCTAACACTGGCACAAAGGGCGGGGTGTAATCGCATAATCATCAATTCAGACAATCTGGAGGTGATAGAGACTATGCAGGACGGAGGACAATTAGTGGGTGCGGCGGTAGCAATTTTTGATGACTGCTTTCACTATGCATGTGATTTCGTCATGACTAGATTCAAACATTGTTATTGAGAGGCAAATAAAGTAGCTCATGAACTTGCCAGATTAGCTAGATTTTCTTTGACTTCAGACTATTTTGAGTAGCCTCTAAATGAAATTGTAGTGATCCTCACAAACGATGTAACGGTTATCTCAAATGAATAAAGTTTCGTTTTCTTTCAAAAAAAAGTCTTCAAGGTAGACTTCCAAACCTTCATAGACTTCGTTCACCGGCGATCCACAATGACTGTTGGACGCTCAGAACGCGACGCCTAACCGGATGGAGGATTCACAGTCCTCAAGTGTAACAAGTCTTCAGATCACGCGGACAGAAAGACTTCAGTGATGCCTAACACTCTTTGTGATGTAGGGTAGAACCCCAATCGGCCGATCTTTCACGAAAGGAGCAGATCCCGCGAAGAACACGAAGAACATGAGGAGGGAAACGAGGGAAAACACAAGAGGAACACTCAAACTAACAAGAACAAGTCACACATGTGCTAGATCCTCGAGTACATAAGGAAAGATACACGATCCACGGACAACTAAGGATGATACAAGGGTAGCCGATCTTCTCCGTGGGAGGTCTTAAGTTCTTCCCTAAAAGGGGTCTTGAATCCGCTTGGGGGATCTTCTATGGTGGAGGCTCGAATATCCATGGAGAAGGTAACCAAGTGGATGAGCAAAGCTCTCACACAAACATGAGCTAAACCTTTGCTAACGCTAAAACGTAGGTGGAGGGGGAGTACATATAGTCTAAGGGGCGAAGGGGGTACATGGGCCTTGTCCCAGATGCACAGCACGCAGGCAGGGGAGGCCGGACGTCCGGGCGACGGGCCGGATGTCCGGGACTTCACGGAGAGCCAGATGTCTGGGCTGGCAGGCCGGATGTCCGGGCTGGAGGAGTTGACTTTGTTGCTCTTTGTTTGGAGGGTGCTAGATTTCCGGGGGTGAGGCCGGTGTCCGGGACTTGGCGAGGCGCCGGATGTCCGGGGTTGACGCCGGATGTCCGGGGCCTGTAGCACTTGGCGGCTGGGCGGCTGTTGCTGTAGTGGTCGCTCCAGTGGCCGGATGTCCGGGCCTAGGATCGGATGTCCGGGTCCTGGAGCTGCCTTCTTCTCCTTTCAGCGTTTCTCTTCATCCGTGGACTTGGTGGTTTGTACATCTTCATGTGCATCCTTGGGAGGGTCCTCTTTGTACCTAATCATGCACAACAACTCAGACTTAGGTAGTAGCCATGTCTCATGCATAGAAAGTGGAAGTTTGGAGAGGAGTGAGTTCACCTTATCTTCGATAGCCTTGGCTCGGGCTCTTGTCATTGGTCCAAGTGGTGTCATTGGAGATGTAGGTGCATCCATGGGGATGATCTTGGGATGCTCCGCATCATCTCCCCTCCCTTGGGGAAGATCCGTCCTCGGATCAAAATCCTCATCACCATGGTAGGGCGAGAGATCTTTGATGTTGAAGATGTCCCTCACGGAGTACTTGTCACGTGGGATGTCGATCTTGTAAGCATTGTCATTATAGCGTGCAAGCACCTTGAATGGCCCATCCGCTCGTGGTCGAATCTTGGACTTGTGTTCTTGTGGAAAGCGATCCTTTCGAAGGTGTAGCCACACGAGATCACCAATGTTGAAGATCATGGGGTGCTTGTTGATGTTGCGCTTGGTCGCAAGTCGTTGTACTTGGTGCTCGATAGTATGTCTTGTATCTTCATGCACCTTCTTGAGATGAGTCACACGTGCACTTGCGTCCAAATTGATGCGCTCTTGGAGTGGTAAAGGGAGAATATCCAATGGTGACAAAGGGTTTAACCCGTAGACGACCTCGAAGGGTGACTTGTCAGTTGTTGAGTGTCTTGCTCGGTTGTAGGTGAACTCGGTGATAGGTAGGCACTCCTCCCACTCCTTGATGTTCTTATTGATTAGTACTCGAAGTAGAGCGGAGAGTGTGCGGTTGGTGACTTCCGTTTGGCCGTTGGTTTGTGGATGATATGCCGTAGAGAAGAGTAGCTTGATTCCGAGTTTGGCGCATAGGGTCTTCCAAAAGTAGCTAAGGAACTTGACGCCGCTTCTGAGACGATAGTCTTTGGCACTCCATGTAGACACAATATTTCCCTATAAAAGAGATTAGCAACATGTGAAGCATCGTCTATCTTGTTGCAAGTAATAAAATGTGGCATTTTTGAGAAACAATCCACAACGACAAATACGGAATCCTTCCCATTTCGAGTCCTAGGCAAACCAAGTACAAAGTCCATGCTAATGTCTTCCCATGGTTGATATGGAATTGGTAGGGGAATATAAAGGCCATGAGATTGCGCTTTGGACTTAGCTTTGCGACATGTAGAGAAATAGTTGGTGAAGTGATTGATGTCGCGAAACATCTTCGGCCAAAAGTAGTTCTTCGAGAGCGTGGCGAACGTCTTGTCTCGTCAAAGTGTCCCATTAAGCCTCCTCCATGAGATTCCTGCAAAAGCAACAAGACTCGGGGATGCAAAGTTTGTTAGCTCTCATAAGATACCCATCTTTGATGTAATAGCGTTCCGTTGTGTGACAAACACTTGGCATATGGAGTAGCAAAAGAAGGATCATGCTCATACAAGTCTTTGATATGCTGAAAACCAATGATATCCAATTCAAGTTGAGTGACAAGCATGCATATGCGAGAAAGGGCGTCCGCTACAATGTTTTCCTTACCCTTAATGTACTTGATGACATAAGGAAAAGACTCAATAAATTCACTCCACTTAGCATGATGCTTGTTCAACTTGGTTTGGCCCTTAAGATACTTGAGAGTCTCATGATCGGTATGAATGATAAACTCATGGGGACGAAGGTAATGTTCCCATTCATGCAAGACAACACTAAAGCATAGAGCTCTTTGTCATAGATGGGGTAATTGAGTTGAGCGCCGGAGAGTTTCTCACTAAAGTAAGCTATGGGGCGCTTCTCTTGCGTTAACACACCTCCTATGCCATTACCACTGGCATCACAATGAATCTCAAAGGGTTTGTCAAAGTTGGGTAAAGCAAGCACGGGAGCATGAGTAAGCAAGTCCTTGAGCTCATTGAAAGCGGTATCTTGGGATGGTCCCCAAACAAAAGGCGCATTCTTCTTGCTTAAAGCATGTAAAGGCGAAGCAATGGTGCTAAAATCCTTCACAAAGCGACGATAGAAGCCCGCAAGGCCAAGAAAGCTACGCACTTGTTGCAAATTGGTTGGTTGTGGCCAAGTCTTAATAGCATTGATCTTGGACTCGTCAACATGAACACCCTTGGAAGAAACAACAAAACCCAAGAAAATGAGCTTGTCAACGCTAAAAAGGCATTTCTCCATATTAGCATAGAGATGCTCTTTTTGAAGAGTTTGCAAAACGGTTCTAATATGGGTGACATGCTCTTTGAGAGACTTGCTAAAAACAAGAATGTCATCGAAGTAGACCACAACAAATGTACCAATGTAAGGGCGAAAGACATGATTCATAAGACGCATAAAAGCACCCGGTGCTTTCGAGAGACCCATAGGCATGACTAACCATTCATATAAGCCAAACTTAGTTTTGAAAGCGGTTTTCCATTCATCACCCTCTTGTATGCGGATTTGATAGTAACCACACTTAAGATCAATTTTGGAAAAGATAGTGGCACCACTAAGTTCATCAAGCATATCATCTAGGCGTGGAGTAGGATACCTATAGCGAATGGTGATAGCATTGATAGGTCTACAATCGGAGCACATGCAAAAACTACCATCTCGTTTTGGCACAAGAATGACCGGGACATCACAAGGGCTCAAACTTTCACGTACATGTCCATGGTCTATAAGATGCTTTACTTGCCTTTGTATTTCTTTGGTCTCTTCGGGGTTGACGCGGTAGGGAGCTTTGTTCAGAAGCAGTGCTCCGGGGATGAGGTCGATGCGGTGCTCAATGCCTCGTAGTGGAGGTAGTCCCGGAGGTAGCTCGTCGGGGAAAACGTCGTGAAATTCCTGCAAAAGAGAAGATAACACTAGAGGAAGAGTGTGAGAAGTGTTAGTTTGTGGTGCATTGTCCTTGCACATGAGGACGTAGTGTAGGACACTAGATGGGTTCTCACACACTCCTCTTATCTCACTTTTGGTGGCAAATAGGACTAGGTTCTTCTTTGCGCTCATCCTGGAGGTGTTCGATTTGGGCTTGTGGCGCTCACTCTCTCACTATTATATCCACGATGGGTGGCTTGCTTATCGGCGACATCTTGGCTTGGAGACATGGGACAAAGTACATACTCCTTGCCCTTCATCTTGAAGATGTAGTGGTTAGTTCAGCCGTTGTGGATGACTCCTCTATCAAATTTCCATGGGCGTCCAAGGAGAAGATGGCAAACGGTCATTGGAACAACGTCGCACTCCAAGGTGTCTTCGTAGGCGCCAATTTTGAAGGAGACTTGTACTCGGTGCTCGACTTGGATAGTGTCGGAGTCGCTAAGCCATTGCACTTTGTATGGATGTGGGTGCTTCGTCTTGGACAATTGGAGCTTGGAGCAAAGTTCTTCACTTGCTAGATTATGACAACTCCCTCCATCGATGATGACCTTGACGAATCGTCCATTGATGCCGGCCTTGGTGTGGAATATTTGGCATCGTTGGTCTTCTTCTTGGTGATATTGGAGAGTCAAGACCTTGGAGACAACAAGGGCAGGACTTGAATCTTCATTGCAAAAGACTTGTTCCTCTTCATTGTTCACTTGCCGGTGCATGGCGACTTGCTCAAGAGCATCCATTTCTCCTTCACTCATGGAGTCATAGGTGCCGTCGTCATTGAGGATCATGGTCCGCTTGTTGGTGTACTCGTAGGACTTGTGGCCTGGGCCTCCGCATGTGAAGCATTTAAAGGAACTTGTTTTGACGGTCACATCGGTTGGAGTGGATGACGATGAAGCTCTTGGCTTGAAGTTGCTCGTAGTAGGATGACTTGGAGTTGACGAAGCTTTCTTGGAACTCGACTTGTCTATGTTGCTTGTAGAAGGCTTGGTAGACGTTGTTGGAGTCGTTGAAGCTTGGGTGTTGGAGAAGCCGAATGACTTGGATGAGAACTTGGCATACTTGAAATCATCTTGCACTTGGCGTTCCGCTTTGGTAGCTTGATGCACTAGCTTGATAAGGTTCGAGTATGGTTGGAAGTCGGCGATCTTCTTGATGGGATGGTTGAGTCCATTCAAGAAACGTGCCATAGTTTTCTCATCATCTTCCGTGACATTGGCTCGTATTATTGCAATCTCCATCTCCTTGTAGTACTCTTCAACGCTCTTGGTTCCTTGCTTGAGTAGTTGGAGCTTCTTGGAGAGGTCGCAGTTGTAGTAGGTAGGCACAAAGCATGCTCTCATGACATCCTTCATTTGCGCCCAAGTAGTGATGGGTGGTTCACCTCTTGCCTCTCGGCGCTCGATAACTTGTTCCCACCAAATGAGGACATAGTCTTGGAACTCAAGGGATGCCATCGCGATCTTCTTCTCTTCTTCATAGTTGTGCAAACGGAAGATCTTGTCAACTTTCAATGCCCATGAAAGGTACTCTTCGGGATCGTTGGTTCCATTGAACATGGGCATGGTGAACTTGAGTTTGCCGTAGCGTTGCTCTTCATTGTGTTGGGGTCAGGGATGATTACGCCCATGTTGTTGATGATTGTGCAACTTGTGGTGCTCTTGGCGTGGAGGGTTGTCGACCTCATGATGCTCTTGTCGTGGATGATCTCCATTGTGTTCATGCTCTTGATGAACTTGATGTTATTGGCGAGCTTGTGGAGGAGCTTGTCGAGCTCGAGGAGGAACTTGACGATGCATGCGAGCTTGATAAATCCTCTCGCGAACTTCTTCGCGAAGTGCTTCTGCGTGTTCACGAGCTTGTCGGCCTTTGTCGGCTACGACTCAACTTGAATTGCGTAGAGCTTGTTGCGCCTCAAGTGCTTGAGCTTCACGGAGTTGTTGTTCTTGACGTTGTGCCTCGGCATCTTGTGCATTTTGGTGAAGACACGCTCGCTCTTCCTCTTCATGTTGGCGTTGTCATTGTCGGTCTCGTGCTAGCGCAAAGGCCTCTTGGTTTTGACGTCGTCGGTGCTCTTGCGAGTCGGTGTCGCGTAGAGGATTGAGGCTTGCTTGATGCTCGTTGCGCGCGGCACGGCGAAGAGTGTTCGATGTCAGTGTACTTAAGCCGGAGAGGGTGAAGTCAGATTGGTGACTTGAACGGCTCCTTCTTGAAGTGGAAGAAGAGCGGTTCAGCAACAAAGCACGAATCTCGTCCATTCTTGCATCATTCTCTTGCTTGTGATCATCAAGCTTGTGGTCGAAGTAGTCCCTTGTATGTTGCTCGGAGAGTCGCAAGTCTGTGGCGAGGTTGTCGATGCATTCACTCATAGCTTGTTGCTCTTGATGAAAAGCACGTTGTGCACCAAATAGGTGACTCTTGGTGACGAAGGAGTTCATGTCGTCGTCTTGATCCATGAAGAGTGGGTTGGTAGAAGTACTTGGCCTATCCATCATTCCAAGACAAACGAGAGTGGTAGAAAGAGAAGAACGAATACCAAATGTACCTTGACCGAAGTTGAAAGTGGATCGATGATCACTCCAATGTAGGACAAGGAAATAGCACAATTGGTACTAGCTCTTGTCGATTTCTCACACCTACACAAGTAAAAGCTTATGGTGGAGCTTGGTTAGGATGGTGGCACACAATTTGATGCAATTGTAAGTGAGCTTCAATAATGTTGGAAAAGATTCACAAGATGCAATGTAACAAGTAGACCAAGCATATAAGGTACACGGGAACACACACGCAAAAAGATAAGTGGGGTTGGGCAACCAAGGATGAGCCAAAATGTGGAATACACAAAAATGCTCTTGTTGCACAACACTAGAGAGACGCTAGCACGATTGCATAATAGGCGGATACAAGAACTTGTGCACAACCTACTTAGCAAAAATGCAACGACTTCTATCCCAAGTATGTTCTATGCAAGGTGTTCCGATGATATGATCCAAGATGATCTAGTATGACAATCTTAATGTTGTATGATGCTATGGTTCTTGCTTAAAAGCTCTTTGCTTAAAAGCTTGTTTGGCTCTTTGATGTTTGAGCTCTTTTCTCATGCAATGCTTGACGAACCAAGATAGCAATTGTGTATGCGATGAAAACTTTGTGACAGAAGAGATGATACCAATATATGCAACAATGATGTATGTATGCTATGGGAAGTATGATCACTAATGTGCACAAGTCTCGTTGCCGGCAATACTCAAAGGCTAGTCTCGATGGGTAAGCAACGCAAAGGAGTAAGGCTATGATGGCTATCAATGTAATGGCAAGAGTGATATGTCCAATACCAAGATGAGGTTACCGTTTCTTGCGGACGGTATGGTGCCAAATGGTGGACCGAATACCAAAATATAGTCGAGGTGGTCGTTGTTGTAGACGCGTCCGTGGCGAAGATGAGCGGCGGTGATGTTGATGTCGAACCGTACCTAAATAGCTGAAACACAAGTAGGACACTGTACCGCAACTCAAATTCTCAAAGCAAAAATTGGACCAAAATTGTCGGAGTTGAAGTTGGTAAGCGGTGGTTGTGTATGTGGTATATGGTGAGGCTATGCGGAAGTGGTGGAGGTATGCGGAAGTATATGTGGACACCGGAACAAAATTTAGGCAAAAATGGACGAAAAACGGGCAGTGGAGAGGAAGTGGTGCTGCCAGGGGCTGGACGTCCGGGGTCGCGGCCGGATGTCCGGGGCGTCGGATGTCTAGGCTATTGGGCCAGATGTCCGGGGTCTGGATCCGTGGATGGATTCTAAGATCGTCGCGAGGAGAGGTCAAATCTGGGCAAAATTTAGAGAAATTTGTGGATGGGAATTGGGGAAAATTGGATGGAAAGCTAGATCTACCTGCAACACACGAAATCCGCGGATCAAATCCAACAAAACTTCATCACACCAACAAATCACAAAAAAAAATTTGGGGCTTTTTTTGGTGGGGATTTTCGAAATTGGGGAAGAACACAACAAAATTAGGCTAGAAAACTATGAGGAGAGGCTCCAAAATCGTGATCAACGTGGCTCATGATACCAAGATGATGTAGGGTAGAACCCTAATCGGCCGATCTTTCACGAAAGGAGCGGATCCCGCAAAGAACACGAAGAACATGAGGAGGGAAACAAGGGAAAACACAAGAGGAACACTCAAACTAACAAGAACAAGTCACACATGTGCTAGATAAGGAAAGATACACGATCCACAGACAACTAAGGACGATACAAGGGTAGCCGGTCTTCTCCGTGAGGAGGACTTGAGTTCTTCCCTAAAAGGGGTCTTGAATCCACTTGGGGGATCTTCTCCGGTGGAGGCTCGAATCTCCATGGAGAAGGTAACCAAGTGGATGAGCAAAGCTCTCACACAAACCTGAGCTAAACCTTTGCTAACCCTAAAACATAGGTGGAGGGGGAGTATATATAGTCTAAGGGGCGAAGAGGGTACATGGGCCTTGGCCCAGATGCACAACACGCAGGCAGGGGAGGCCGGACGTCCGGGTGACGGGCCGGATGTCCGGGACTTCACGGAGAGCCAGATGTCTGGGCTGGCAGGCCGGATGTCCGGGCTGGAGGAGCTGACTTTGTTGCTCTTTGTTTGGAGGGTGCTAGATTTCTGGGGGTGAGGCCGGTGTCCGGGACTTGGCGAGGCGCCGGATGTTCGGGGTTGACGCCGGATGTCCGGGGCCTGTAGCACTTGGCGGCTGGGCGGCTGTTGCTGTAGTGGTCGCTCCAGTGGCCGGATGTCCGGGCCTAGGATCGGATGTCCGGGTCCTGGAGCTGCCTTCTTCTCCTTTCGACGTTTCTCTTCATCTGTGGACTTGGCGGTTTGTACATCTTCATGTGCATCCTTGGGAGGGTCCTCTTTGTACCTAATCATGCACAACAACTCGGACTTAGGTAGTAGCCATGTCTCATGCATAGAAAGTGGAAGTTCGGAGAGGAGTGAGTTCACCTTATCTTCGATAGCCTTGGCTCGGGCTCTTGTCATTGGTCCAAGTGGTGTCATTGGAGATGCAGGTGCGTCCATGGGGATGATCTTGGGATGCTCCGCATCACTTTGGCTCTGGGTGTATAGGGCTTAGTCCTCGCAAGGATCTCTCTCTCTCTCAAATGCTTCGGAGGTGGGTTGCTCTCAAACGACAAAAGCCGTGCACTAACTCTGAGCAGCCACCAATTTATGGTGTAGGGGGTGGGCTATTTATAGCCAGGAGGCAACCCGACCCGCTTTGTCTGAAATGACCCTGGGTCACTAAGGAACTGACACGTGTCCAACGGTCAGATTTCAAACACACGCGACAGCTTGACTTGGGCTACAAGTAAAGCTGACTCATCCAACTCTGGATAAGATTTACTCTCATTGTCTTCGCTCGAAGACATATGATTTGGTTGAGTATCACATCAGTCACTCTGACTTTGTTCACTTGGACCCCACTTAACATTACGATGGTTCCTATGACTCAACAAAGAAGAAAAGGAAACTACGAAACAACTATGCCTTCTCATTCCATGGTCTTCATGTGAATGTCTTCTCATGTCATAATCTTCACTATGAATATCTTCATAGTCTACCATTGTCTTCAATGTCTTCACACTTTTTTAGGGGTCATCTCTGGTAGGTAAACCGAATCAATATGGGACTACGGCCTGTGTTATCCTGCAATTCTCACAAACACATTAGTCCCTCAACCAAGTTTGTCGTCAATACTCCAAAACCAACTAAGGGTTGCACTAGATGCACTTACAATCTCCCCTTTTTGGTGATTGATTACAAACTAGTTGAAGTCGTCAACGGGGATAAAAGTATGTGAAAGTTTAAGAATTAAGGTATTGTCTTCATAAGTAGCAAAGGCCCCCCCTGAAGATGTGCATATAAGAAGTTTGCTTTTGAATGCAAATGCACATGGCAGGTTTTGCTTTGTGGAGATCCTCTTCAGCTTATGAAGACAATTCATCATGCATATAAAGGGATAACGAAGATAATGACATGCATAATGAAAAATGGATGTATGCGGAATGGCTTCATGCGGAATTTATCATCGCATCACAAGGTAGCAGCGTAAAGTAGCAGACAACCATCGAGTTTAAGTGTTACAAGTCAAAGAACCAAATGTTAGAAAAGACGAGAGTTGTAAAGACTTAGCAAAAATAAAGCAACCACCCATAAGGACCCGCTTGAAGACTATCAACTCATATGCTTCTCCCCCTTTTGTCAGTAATGACCAAAAAGGTTGGAAGACATAGAACATCTACTCGTTCTCATCAGGAGTATATGAAGGAGCAGGGTCGACGTTGGAGTTCGGTGGTGCAGACGGGCCTAATGCAGTGTCGAGATGCAGAGAAGCCATGGTTGGTGAAGTGGCGTCGTCTTCTTCATCGATGACTCTTGCAACAACAGTTGCAGCCGAAGATGAACGCTCAGAATCTTCGATTGAGGGAGTGTGGTGCCAGCTTGCATTTTGGGGAGGCCTGGAATCAAACTTGAAGCCCTCAGTGAAGCCATATTTTCGAAGATCGTCTTCAAAGCATAGCAGTGCGAGACTCTTCCAGGACCGTCGACAGGCTTCATGGGCAACGAATGAGTTCTTGGTGGCCAAATTTCAAATGTGATTGGCATCCACCAAGATACTCTGCATCTGACGCTTGAGCTAGTCATGATGCCTATCCTACTTCTGATGTAAGGACACAAGAAGCTCTCGGTCATTGAGTACCCGAGAACGCTTCGGAGGCCTTTGGGCAATAGTACTGTCAGTGGCTTCGGTGTTTGCCCGATGGGGCACATGCATATTGCCAGCCAGAGGATAGGAGGGAGTGGCAGCATTGGGGACATGAATTCCTTCTAATGGTTGCGTGAAGCTTTGATGATCAACATTGTGAAGATATAGAGGTTGCTTGGTAGGCTCTGGGTAGATGGCTTCAATGGACAGATCAACCTCAGGCATGAAGACGAGATGGTTGCGCATTGAGGGTTGATAGTCAATAGTAGAATGGAGTTTGGTCAGGCGCATCACCCATGGATCATAAAACTTGAGGCCAAACAGATCAATCCCTAATGCAGCAAGTTATCTGATGAAGAAATCCTGAGTATTGAATCTGATGCCATGGATGATATAAAACACCAAAGTCTTCATGGCTCCTTCCAGTTTGGCTTCAGAAGAGTGTCCTTTGATTGCCCAGAGAGTATGCCTCAGAATATGATAAACAGTGCGGGGCAAGTACTCGAGGTCCTTGACAAAGAACTCTTTGTGGTATTCAGCATCAGAAGGCAATGGGTTCATCATACTTAGCATTTCACTCATATTTGGCTCGGGCCTCCGGAAGATACTCTGCAGTTGATCACGATGACGCTGATAACCAGGCTCATAGAACTCTCCTGGAGTGGGCAGGGAAGTAAGCTCAATGATGTCTTGAGCTTTGGCTTCATGATGCACATATCCTGCCATCCACTCAAGAATCCATGTCTTCGGATCCCTGTTGTAGCCATGAATATGAAGTGTTGCATAGAATTGTAGTAGCAGTTCCATTCTAGTGCTCCTTGTCTGTAATGAACGACAGAAGACCAACCTCCCTAAAGCAGTCAAGGGCCTCTTCAAGATAGGGCAGCCCAACAATAGCTTCACAGTCAAGACGTATGTGTGGAAAGATTCGCTCTTGATTGTATAGAATGCATGAGTAATAACTGCGCTGATGATGGCTCCAAAATCGATTGGAAGAGATCTTTGGCTTCGAATATGGATTCTTGGCACTATCGAAGAAGGTGTTGTGAGCTCTGAAGCTGGTCACACTGAAAGATCCTAGCGAAGTTGCAGCACCTGGAAGCCTTGGCAGCCTTGGCTGTGGCTTCTGAACCTGAGGCCTCTGCTCCACATGGTAATCATACTGTGGTCCTGGAACAGTGGGAGGAACTAGGATATGCCATTTCACTATGACCAGCTGTCCGCGATCAAAGGCCTGCTCAATGGTGTGAGGCCTAGGAGGTGGAACAGTGGCTTCAACATTTACGTTTGCTTCAGGTTGCACATGAGCTTTAGGCACTACATTTGCTTCAGGCTCCACATTGTCTTCAGCCATGACAGTGTCATTGGCGTCAGCATTGTTGTTTGTGGCAGCCTCAGTGTTTTCAACCTCCGTGTCCTCTATAACAGGAGGGTCGGGCACAATCACATTCTCCTCGAGAATGACTGGTTCTGTAGCAGGGGGTGTGGCAACTCTTTCTTGTTCTCTTTCTCCTTGATCTTCATCGGCTGATGCAGTCGGAATGTCTTCAGCAGCTTTGGCTTCAGACTCGAAGACATTCACAGTAGGGGTGGCTTCAGGAAACACTTGACGTGCTACTAAGCTTTGGTGCACCTCCCCTTCCGGAATGCTCGATATGGTGACCTGTGGCTTGGGGCCGTTGCGAAGCCTGCAGAATGCGGGCGACGCCTGTGGTGATGGAGAGGTCCGCACCATGTAGTTGTCGTCATCAAGCACCAGAGTGGTGACTTGAGGTGGTGGAGTTTTGGGTGTCTCTTCATAGACGAGGGTGTCTTGCTGAGGGCAATCGGCCCATGAGTCATCCTGAGCAATTGGAGTCAAGGGAAGACCAATGCTGATGAGTTCACTGTTCGTAAGAACATGCGATGATACTGATTGGTGCTTGATCTGAGGAAGGGCTTAATCATCTTCAACATTGTCATCATGATCAATGTCTTCAGCTGTGATGGGGTCGACAGTTGGAACTTCTTCATCTTCAGGAACCTCTATGGAAGCAGGCTCGTGGATCATAAGACGACGCTCTTGGTTGGTGGAAGCTGGATGGGCGACAGAAATGGGCTCAACCACAAGGGGCTCAGTGGCCGGAGCATGCTCTTTCTTTGAAGACTTTATCTTCAATTTCTTCTTGGAAGGAGCCTCATCAGAGGTGTTCTTGTGCTTGCGCTTCCTGGCATCAGCTTCAGCTGCCCTTGTCTTCTTCAGTTCTGAAGCTACTGAGGGGACCTTAGGCTTCAAGCCTGTCATGCTGGCATGGAAGACAATGCGAGGTTCTTCCTGCCTTGATGCTTCAGTTTGGGCCACAACAGACTTCTTTGTTGGCTTGGCAGTCATTCTTGGGTCGATGCTAGGACGCCAAGAGCTTTGCACTTTTTAGTGTCATTATGTGCTTGAACGCACTTCTCTGCAAAGTACTTCATGCGCTCTCTTGAACCTTTTGCTTCCTCCCTCTTCTTGTGAAACTCTTCCTTGAGATTATGCATCATCTCTTTGAAGATTTGAACATCTGCCACGCTGAGCTTGGCCATGTTCTTCTTGAAGTGAGATTTCTCACAATCAATTTTGTTCTTGAGCTCGACTATCTTCTGAGCCATGGCCAGCTCATTGGAAATAGCTCCGTGAAATGTGATGCTGATGTCCACCGGCAGCTGAAGATCATCAATACTGATGGTCTGATCATCGAACCACTCGTCGATGAAGTTGTTCAGGATGTCAACATCAAAGAGGGGCAGATTGTTCAAG